>NW_004524703.1:2414597-2424845 GCF_000260255.1 Octodon degus
AGACATTATTAATATTCTCAGGAAACTAAGCAAAATCTGCACAAACTCAAATAATTAATATTTCCTGGGTGCACAGCTGCTGTAATCTCATCTTTGCTGGGATTATAACAAGAATCCAAGAATCCATCTCCAAGCCCATCAGCTGCAACTCTGTATTCTGTGCCTTGAGGCCTCCAGCCCTATGGTATGAGCCTTCCCACCCGTGTTCCCACCCCTTCTGCCCCTGCATGTGGTTCCTGCATGTGGTCAATTGCACAAGACATAGCGTTCTCTGGCAGCCCCTGGCCTGGAGTGTGACATGGGAGCGGAGGATGTGTCTCTTGCAGGGAAGTCTCTTGGACCCCTATGGTTAGGCGTGGTGACAGGATGTCAGAGAGTAGGCCTATGGAGTGGGGGCTGGTCTCAAAGGGAATGTTTCATTAGAGCTGCGTTGCAAGGCAGGACATGCCTGCTCCAGCATTCCAGCTGCCTACAGCCTTTTTCTAGAGGATTCTAGGACTGAGCTGGGTTAGTTCTTCCCTGGTCCTCATAAAGGGTCTCTGTGGGGTTTCTGACAAATAGTTAAGCCCCCACTAAAGAGAGTCCTAAAATAAACGAAGAGCACTGATAAGGATGCCTGACCTGGCTTATTTTATGCCAAGGCTCACTTCCCTCCTCCCTCCCCAACACACAAGAAAGTGAAGCATGGAAACTCAATGTATAAATGCAAATTAATAACTAGACACTCACACACCTATATGTAAGTATACACAAAAGTCTATATGTATCCTTTTTACTAACTGCTCTAATCAATCTCACAAGGAAAACTGTTGGGAGCCTCAGGAAACTAGGAAATTGATCAAATGTGTATGTAGATGGGACTGGGCCTCAGGGCCTAAAGCAAACAAGTGACCTCACTCTGAGATAAACATCCTGTTTGGTTAAGGTCAGCTATTAGTCGCTATGCCACCTTGTGTCATGTGTTACAATCTTTGCAAAAGTATAAATAAAGGATCATGTTGTATGCATGAAGTTAGTCTAGCCTATCAGGCAGACCAGCAACCACCTAGACCAGCTTTTGCCTTCTTGTCTGTCTTTCTCATTCCAGCCTCTTGTGTCTCCCCTGGTAGAACCATTTGCAGTAAGACCAACAGATCCCTACAGAAAACACCTGGGTAACACAAAGAAATCACTGAAGGGCTTATCCAAGAATGTACACATAGGCAACAACAGAGGGACAGTGGCTAAGTCAGGGGTCTCAGAGGCCAAAATAGCAAATCAAATTACAACTCTCAAGAAAGATGGTCCTTTCGTTGCCATATAATAAAAGAGGCTAAGCACAAAGACCCTGGAGTGCCAGCTCTGGGATCCTTACTCTACCCCAACAGTATCTCTCTTTTCTCTCAACAGATAGATAGATTAATTGATCGATAGATCAATCCATCCATAAATAGATAATCATTTTTTTCTCCTTTTCCCAGTGATGTGATTTTGGTTCTCCATTTCTCTTTCCCTTAAAGTGATTTTGTTTCTCCTTCTGAACTTATAGCTCTAATTCTTTTTTTTTTTTTTTTTTTTTTTGAACCAGGGATCAAACTCAGGCCCTTGCACTTGCCAGGGAATCTAATTCTTTTATTGATGGAGTTTTTTAATGACCCCTACATAAAAATCTACCCTTGAGAAGTAATGCTCATCCCTGGCCAGCCCTCAGCCTCCCCTCTCCTCCCAGGCTCTGGTTGGTCTCAGTCTAACCTCCTCACACCTACTTGTGACATTCCTACTCTCTTCTGGTGCATCTGTCCTCCAGCCCTGTCCGAAGCAAGCCTGGCCTTCACACCTTACTGGCCCTCTCTGGGCTGCCCAGGCTGCTGTCCACCCCACAGATACCTGTGGTCTCCATTGCTCGTGTGGCACTTAGTTCTGGGCAGCCTAACCACTCTGGCCTAGCTTGTTCCTATTTTTAGTTTGTAGCTCAGAAAAGAGCAAACGAGGCACCAGAAAATGTCAACAAAATTCATTTCTGAGGCAATGGAAATCATCCACAGGATTTTCATGTGGGAATCATCTAGAGATGAAGTCACACTTCAGAACAAGATATTGCTGGAGGCGAGCCCCATCCACTTTTTAAGGTCCCCGAGGTCTACAGGGTACATGCTTCAATGTTCACCTTCACAGATTTCCACATGTTACTGAAACTCAGCTTGGAGAATTTTCCTTTTCTGCAGAGCAAATCCCTTCTCGGATGCCTCTCCTAGGCCTCATCTGAACCATGGGCATGATAATGCGCCCAGATCAGAGCTGCAGAGCAGATTAAGTAAATTCTACATGGAAAATACTAGATGCATGGCACATCGCAGGCACTCAGCCTACTTGACCAGCATCATTACTAGGAACTCCTGTGACTCTAGGTTGCCTTGTAACCCACTCCCTGTCTAATCTATTTCGTATTCTAAATATAACCTCAGGAGGTTTGCCTGAGCTCCACGTAGATCAAGAAAAGGACCTGCACACACTCAAAATCTGGGTGTAGCCTTATGCTCAGTAAACACACCAAGATGGAAGTTTCCAGAGGTGTCAGATCTTTGAAGACTGACATCTGTAAAGGAAGTGCTCAGGGGGTTCTGAGGATGCTCAGAACACAGTTGTTCTTCCTCTACAAGGTTCCAGCCTTTCATCCTGGGACTTCCTGCTGAGCATTCACATTGTGAAAGACCTCCTTGCTTCTATTGTGACCATGTATGACAGTGCCATCCTGTGAGCTTCCTGCTTGAAGCAGGGTGGTATAGTTATTTTGAGGTGTACTTTGGGACCATCTGGCCATTCTACTCCCACTGGATAGAGGTAGAAAATGAGAATATTGATGGACAGTTACCATTTTGCCAGACATTCAACGATGTGACTGTACAAAAACTTAAAGCTTTGTCCAAAGCTGGAGAATTAAGTTGCTGTAGGACTGGACAGCAGGCTTAGACTCCACAGGCCCAGCGTGCATTGGGTCTGTTTCAGGTAACAGAGCTTCTCACCAGGGCCCTCTGCACTTGAGAACACATGCACAGCTATGGGTGGTCAAAGGTCCCTGAACAAGGGGTGTGGTCTAGCATTGTCTGTCCTGCTTGCTTGTCCTGGCGCTCTCTAGGTCCTGGCATACACAGCTGTAAAGCTGAGTTAGAGCACCCAGCTTAGGGAGTGAGTGGTCACAGAGGCCCAGAAGCTCCAGGAGGAGAGCCAGGAGATGTAACTACACAGGAAGTTTTCTTTTCTCTTCCTCTTCCTCCTCTTCTTCTTCCTCCCTCCCCTTCTTCTGTTAACAAAACCATCTTCTTTGCTTGAATATTTGTAGCTTGTCCTTGTTTCCTAAGTAGGGTTTACCCAAAGAGTAAAAGATACGTATTAAAATCTTTCCTACCCTTGTCCTGGACTCAGCCATACCAGTGCTACTTGCTAGCTATGAAGAGCCTGAACTCGAAGGCCTGCCAGTTCTCCCTGGGCCTTGAGTCAGGCTACCAACCAGAAATGGGGAGGAGAAGAAGTGGAGGATGCACTGAGCACTCTCCACGGTCTCTTTGCCTGCAGCCTCAGGCTTTGCCACCTGTCCCCAAGTGTCCCTCTTTAATTAGCACAGGCCTGTGGTGACAGCAGTGGTGAAGCTGTGCTGCTCTGTGGCTGTCACTTCCATTCCTGCAGGGGGTTCATGGCACCCTTGGACAAACTCCTACAGCATCTCTGGAGTAGAACACCATCTTGAGAACCTACAGCTGAGTTTGAGAGCCAGGTCAGGGTATGTGAGCACAGCAGAGTCCCAGAGAGGCTGACCTGGAAAGATGGCTCTGGATAGAGTGTTTAATTCACCCACAGCCTAAGTCAGCTGGAGCATGCTCCCAGGTGGGCGAGCTGGCGATGGTTAATAATCAGCCAAGTCCCAGTGGATGACACCATCTGCAGCTGAGCTGACTAATTAAAGTCTATGTGGCAGTTGCAGACACCAGAGAGAAGAATCTGCAGATGAGGGGCTATGTGCTAAGGAAATAGACCTTCTCCTTCTAACTGGGCCACTGCAGATGGCATGCCAGGCCCACCCTGCTCGCGGCCACAGTTACAGAGCCTGGACAGAGCAGGGCAGGCAGTGGACAGCAGTCTTCTCGGGAGAGAGTTGGGAGCTTGGAAATTTCTCTCACTCGGTCTAAAATGTCAGGACTAAGGAGGGGGTGGTACTGCTATCTTCCTTGTAAAAGCTATGTAGCTTTGGAAAAGATTATATATGCTCTCTGGACCTCATTTTATTATTTCAAAGACTGGGATCAGAATGCCTGTCCAGCTAAAGATTCAAGTGGGATACTAAGTGTGAAAAAACCAAAGCTACTTTTGTTTCAAAAAATAAGCCTCCTGCTTTTAGGCAAAATGGGGCAGGGTTGTATCAAGAAGCTGGAGGATGGGGCACAGTTCGTAAGGAATGATTTAAATTATAATTTAATTAGCTCAGGAGCTCCTGGGCCCAGGGCTGCAATGCTGCCAGGAGTTTCTCTCCATTTCTTACCCATCTGATTAAGATTTTATCTCTTTCTTTAAAAACTGACTCCCTCTGCAAGGCAGAGACTGAAGTCCCAATAGTTCATACCTTTGCCCAAAGGGAAGACAGACAGACTCTCCTGCGGCAGGTCTCCAGGAAGGTGCACGGCAAAGCAGGCCTCTAGGAGCTGGGGAGGAGGATGTCCATGAGGAGGAGGGATGGCCCAAGAGGCACCAGTGAACAAACTGTGGATAGCCACCCTGCTTCAGTGAATAATAAAGGGCACTTTGCGTGTGACATCTTGGCAATGGTGACTGCACAAGCACCTTCACGTGCCTCAAGGTCAGCTCTACCTCACAGCCCTGCCCACTCCCTGCACTTTGGGACTGACTGTGATGCAGGAGCTTCCAAGCTGTGCTTGGCACCAGTTTAGTGTGAATGCCCCCAGGAAGCGGCCAGAGGACACTGATATTCTGAAAGTCACTTGGAGTTTGGATAGATACACTGAGCTGAATGACAGTCAGTGAAGACAGAAGGTTTGCGTGCAAGTGGGAAGAAAACGAACTTAAGAGAAGGCACCACTCAGAGGCCAAAGCAGGGCCTGGGGTCCAGTGCAAAGCCAGCGAGTGGGGGGATCGCTGCCACTGTGGCTCACAGTGGGCTGCTGCTGCCCTTCCAAGGGCTCTACCTGCCAGAAAATAGGTGGTCTTCTTGTAACTAGAGAAACAGGCCAGGAGGCCTATCCGCTGCAGGGCAGGCTGGGCTGGGGCAGGACTTCTGGCTTTACTGCAGGCCGCAGGGAGCTGAAGCACTTCTTGCACTGGAGCTGGAGTTAGCCTTCCTCCTTCCTCTCAGCTCCAGCTGGCAGGAATCAAGCGGTAGCTTGGCGGTCCTGAGCCCAGCACTGAGCAGGTCATGGATGCTTCAACCATCATTTTCTCTGGCCTATACGTGGAATTCCCTAGCAATGAGGTCTTCATAAGAGAAGAGTTGGAAGAAGGTGGGTGGGGTGCAGGCCTTAGAATGCCCATTGCTTCCTTACCTGTATAAGATAGTGTGCATACTACAACTAAGTAATTGCTTCCAAAGTCCAAAAGCAGCTGATTCAAATCCATGGTTGTGCTGATGCAGTACTCATTTATGTCTAGAAAAATATGCTGCACAAATGCCATGCATTGGAAAGACCTGGCTGAGGGGCTGGAAAGACAGCTCAGCAGACTAAAGCACCTGCTTAGGAAAGCTTAGGCAAGAACAGGGACCACGGTTCGATCCTCAGCACCACATGCTACACCAGTCCCACCCCCAGGGTGAGCTGAGCTGGCCAGAGTCTGGGCACAGTGTTGCACATCTGTAATCCCAGCGCTGGGAAGCCTGGAAGGAGGAGGATCACCATGAGTCTGAGCTGCATAGTGAGACCCTGCAACAACCAAATACATCAAAAACAAAACAAAAAATCAAAGACCTGGCTGAGGATGCACAGACCGGGTTCCGGAGTCTCCATCCTCTGTCCTGTGGAGGAATTTGGTAGGACTGGGCCACATCAGACACTGTCCAGGGCCTTCCCTGCCATATCCATCATTCTGCCCCTCTAATCTTGTCCTTGCAGACTTCATAGACAACAGGAAACAGGATCAGTGCCAAGGAGGGACAAGGTGCTGTGACTTTGGTACCTGCCCAAGAGGAAGTGGACTGAAATGAGGACTGAGAATTCCAGGCACCTGTCCTCATCCATCTGGGCCAAAAGATGTCCATGGAAGGCCATCTGGACTCCCTGGCTTTGTGCAACCATTGAGGAAAAAAGACATGGGCACATGGCAAAAGGGGCGGCTCAGAGAGGAGCAGCCAGCCTTGAAGGAAGTACTGGGCTCAGCTCCACTAAGTGACAGAGGGGGATGGGTCAGGACCAAGGTGGGGGTGGGGAGAAATGGCGTGTGTGCAGCACCTGGGTGTAAAAGGCCCCAGAACACGAGGCAGCCTGACTGGGGCTCACCATCTGCAGCCCGGAGGCTCACTCTGACTCCACTACACGCCTAACTCTCTTGCTTCCTGCTTCCTGCCCACATAGTCACTTTTCTCCTCTGCGACTCAGTTTAGCTCCTGCAACTCAATTTGCCAACTACACTGGACCTTGGTCTTGGGTTCCCAAACCTCCAGGTGGCAGACATTCCAGATGTCTCTGTCAAGACCTCTCTGCATGTATCCTCAGTGAATAGCCGAAAGAAGATGTATTAATCTAAAAGATAAGCACCAAGTTCACCTCAAAAGTAGGGCTGTCTATGCCCCAATATAAATTTTCAGTGAGAGTCAAGTACATTAAAAAAAAAAAAACTCAAGTACATTACATGAGACATGTGTGGCAGGACGGCTAAGCTCAGCAGATCCAGGCTCAAACACTCACTGGCAGGAATCTCCTAACCAGGGGATGCCAAGGAGGATGTGTGAAACCCAGGCCATTAGAGAGCAGCAGCAGCACCTCAGGCCATCTCCACTTCTCAACCCCAAGGTATACTGTGGACTGTTCAGGGCCTGGGACAAAGGAAGGACTATATATTCCATGTCACAATATGTACAATTTTGATATTGGAAGTAATGAATAAAATAAGCTTTCCTCTCCTATCTTTTTCTTTTGAGTGTATTTATTTATTTATTTCCATCATTTTATTGAGAAACAAATAGCAATGAGACAGTTTCCAACCAAATTGGTAGGACAGTTTCAATAATTCACACATTGCATATGTTCTTCCTAGTGGTTAATTGCTGTAGAAGATGCGGACATGATATCCTATTTGCAAACACCATTAGAACAAATCCCTCTATTCATTAAGAGAATGTAACTATATGTCTATCCTAAACATTTTGAATACACAGATACAAAATGGACATTAATCTGTATCCCCTTTTTTTGTTAAGTTCTGTTATTTGAATATTATAGGTGTGTTAACTCAGTAAAATATTCTAAAAGAGTCCAGGAGTCCATAATAGTATAGGGTCTTCTGCTTCACTGGCAATGTCAGAAATTGTTGACCTATGTCCCCTACAGCTCAACATAACAGCATGGCTTTACTTCTTATACTTAGTTTTTATACTTTTCTGCTGGATGGTTAAGACCAAGGTAAAGCAGGACCTATGCAACAAGAGTTGTAGCTTTTGGGTCTGATAAGGTCAGTGAAATTCTCTCAGGATTTGTCCTGAGATCCTGTACCTCAGATTTTAGAACCTTTGTCAGTGTCAGCCATGTGGATGAGTCACGGCCATTGCTTGGCCAGTGTCCTCTCTGTGAAAGTCTGAGAGAATGTTTTCTCTCCATGTGACTCTCCTTAGGCACACTCTACATCATCGATCACTTTCTTCTTTGGCCCCATAATCTTCTTGATCAGAAAATTTGGGACACTACCAAGTTACATGACATTACAGTACAAGTTCTCATATGTCCTGAGTCTTAATTGACCTTGGAAGGCTAGGGCCAAAATGTTGGCTTTCCTTGCAGCCCTCCTTTTTCTCTAATTTTGGTTTGCAAACTTGGTTGTTAACCCTCTAGAAGACAAGCTTATTGTTATTACCATACAACCTAGGCTGTTAAGCTTAACCTCACTATATGCCTGAATATCAAACATCTTAGGCATAACATGGAACAGGTATTTTTCATCAAGTATTGATATGTTGAACTTTAAGTCCCCACAGAATATGATGAAAAAACATTTAAAAATTAGAATATATTTTAAGAAATAGGCATAAAGAATTATATAGTTCTTATATTTACACATAAGTCCAAAAATCTAACCATATACAACCTTGAAGCAGGACAGTCCCACAACATTCCTTTTCCTGTCTCTTGCCTTCATTCACCACGCCCTTCTCTTTGAACAATCATCTACCAGAGAGACAGCACAGTAGCAACTGTCATGTCATGACAAGTAGCCCGTATTCAGAAGACCAGAATGACAGGCACTTCAAGCATGAAACTACTATTACAGATTACCATCGTCAGTGCAGTTGCTTAGTTCACAGGAATCAGTATATATAGTTAGTCAGGGTGAGAATCTTTCCAATTAACTGCTATCTTCAAAAATCTTCTGGAGATTCTCAGGATGATTGCCTTGCCCATCTTTTACATATAACTGTATGGCTTGTCACTGTCATGTTTCCTTGCTGTTCTCCTTTCCCTCTCTTAATTAGACCTTGAGTTTCTGCTTTCCTTTTACTTGTATTATACCTTTCTGTTTGTATTTCTTCTTTGGAGTTCTTATACTAGGGAAATTATATGATATTTACACATGTGTGTCTGGTTTATTTCACTTATGAGTATATCTTCAAGTGGCATCCACTTCAATATAAAGGCTTCGAGTTTATCATTATTTATAGCTGAGTAATATTTCATTGTGTAAAAATACCACATGTTTTTCAACCATTCCTCAGGTGATGGGCATCTTGGTTGTTTCCAAGATTTGGCTATCACAAATTGTGCTGCTATAAACATAGGCACACATATATCCCTATGATATGATATTTTCAGATCCTCCAGGAAAATTCCCAGCAGAGGAATAGCTGGTTTAAATGGGATTTCCAGTCCAACTTTTCTAAGGATTCTCCATACTGATTTCCATAACTGTTGCACCAGTCTACACTCCCACCAGCAGTGGAGAAGGGTTCCTTTTTCCCCACAGCCTCTCCAACATTTGTTGTTGGGTGATTTCTTTATGATAACCATTCTTTCTGGGGTGAGATGATATCTCAATGTGGTTTTAATTTGCATTTCGCAAATGGCTAGTGATGTGGAGCATTTTTTCATATATTTATTCGCTTCTTTACTTTCATACTCTGAGAAGCATGTGTTCATCTTGGATGCCCATTTCTGGATTGGATCTTTAAATTTTGGGGCCCTAGTGTTTTTTAGTTCTTTATAAATTCTAGATGGGCCAGGGACATGGCTCAATGAAATAAGTGCTTCCCTAGCAAGTGCAAGGGCCTGAGTTGAATACCTGGTTTCACAAAAACAAAAAAAGAACCATATAAATTCTAGAGAGCAGACCTTTGTCTGAGTACTTATTTGTCATGATTTTTTCCAAATTTGTGGGGTGTCTTTTCACTTTGTTGGTTATTTCTTTTGACATGAAAACACTTCTCAGTAAGAGCAGGTCCTAGTTGTTAATTCTTTCAACTGTTTCTTGTGTGATTTGATTTTTGTTCATGAACTCTTTGCCTAGCCCTATGTCTTCAAGTGTTCCTCCTACTTCCTCTTCCAGAAAATTTAGTGTCTCTGCTTTAATTTTTAGATCTTTAATCCATTTTGACTTTAGTTTAATGCATGGTGATAGGCCTGGGTCAAGTTTTAGTTTTTGGCATGTAGACAGCCAGTTTTTTTTTCAGCACCATTTGTTAAAGAGGCTATCTTTATTCCAGTGAGTATGTCTGGCCCTTTTGTCAAAGATCAGGTGGCTGAGTGTGTTCGTAGGGGCTTCAGCATCTTCTAATCTATTCCATTGATCCTCAGGTCTATACCGTTGCCACTACCATGCTGATTTTATCACAGTAGCCTTGTAGTATAATTTCAACTCAGGAATTGTAAAGCCTCCTGCCTTGTCTTTGTTGCCCAGGATTGCCTTTGCTATTCTAGGTCTTTTCTGGTTCCAAGTAAATTTTAGGAATGATTTCTCTAGGTCTGCAAGATATGTTGATGGTAATTTGATAGGGATTGCATTAAATATGTACAGCAATTTTGGGAGTATGGCCATCTACACAATGTTGGTTCTTCCTATCCAGGA
>NW_004524703.1:2429865-2444520 GCF_000260255.1 Octodon degus
ATTGGGTTTCCTCCATATGTTTCTGCATTTGATTCTTTACTGCAGATGTTATTAATTCAGGGATTTCTTTTTTCATTTCCAATCTGAGTTCCTCTATACCTTTCTGCAGCTGTTTCTTTATTTTAGAAGCCATTGATTCATTGATTTCAGCTGTGTGATTCCCAATTTGTTCTGTGTTAGTATCCCCTGCACTTGTTATGGGTAGGCTTGGGTTCTGAGATTGCATTTTGCTCCTTCTCATTGTCACTTTGTGTAGCACTGTCTTTTGACCTTTGTTGTAGATCTTTGTTGCAGTTATAACCTTAGCACCTACTGAAGTTCAGGGGCAAATCTACAACATTTGGGTTTATCCAGTTGTGCCTGGCTTGGGTCTGGCTGTTGTGCTCAGCTCCTTCCTACTGCCCTTGGGGGTGAACCTGGTGTGCCCCTCTGGCAAGACATTCTGCTCCTGGACTAGCTGGGTGGTTCGGTCCCCTACCCTCTCTGGAGGGATTGCAGCTGCAGGGTTTCATCCTTGGCCTGTGTGCCAGGCCTGAGCTGAGTCTGGAGGGGACAAGGTGGAGTAGTGGGAAGAGGCAGCTCTCCCACACACTCACTGTGCCTGAGCTAGGACTGGATCTGGGGGTTCCCAGAACGCGACAGAAATTCCTACTGGGTGGGCGGTATGGAGGGGTACTATGGAATGGTGGGGGAGGGTGTCCTAAGGGGGTGAAAGAGGATGTCACCCATGCTGTGCCTGGGCTGGGACTGGCAGGTCCCACCAGCGCAGGGTAGCTGGAAGCTCTCCCACACACTCACTGGGCCTGGAATAAGAGTGGATCTGGGGGTTCCAGAACCTGGCAGAAATTCCTACTCGGTGGGCGGGGTGGGGGAGGTTTTGTGGAGTGGTGAGGGGCATCCCAAGGGGGTGGAAGAGGGTCTCACCCACTCTGCTCCTGGGCTGGGACCAGTAGGTCCCACCAGCACAGTGTAGCCGGAAGCTCTCCCACACACTCACCGGGCCTGTGCTAGGACTGTCCTCTCCTATCTTGACAATATTGTTTCAAAATGACTTGGCTTTGGGAGAAAACACAGCAGGACTGAGTCAGGCAGTGGATGCTTGGATATGACACCTAAAGCCAAGCAACAGAAGAAAAAAAGGAAAATTGGATGGCATCAAAATTAAAGTTACTAGGGCTGGTGCAGTTTAAAGCACCTGCAAGCAGGTACAGGGACTGGGGGTTCAATCCCTGGGCTTGCCGTGCTGTCCCCACCCCTGGTGTGCATTGAGATGACAATTGAGACTGGACATGGTGGAGCATGCCTGTAATCCCAGCACTTGGGAGGCTGTAAACAGGAGCATCACTACGAGTCTGATCTAGTAATGAGACCCAGAACACCCTGTAGACCTTTCCCTAACATACAGGGAAAAAAAAAATCAAAATTACTTGTCTTTCAACAGATGCCATCAAGAAATTGAAAAGACAATCCACAGAAAGGAAAAAAAAAATGCAAATCACCTGTTTGACTGTGGTGTCCCGAATATATAAAGATCTTTACCATAACAAATAAAAGATGACTCAATTTTTTAAGTGAGTAAAGGATTAGAATAGAGAGGCCTACAGGGTAATGACACCATGATCACAGAGCACGTCAGAAAGGTGCTCACCACTATTAGGTACTATGAAGAGAGCAAGAGATTGATAGCCTTTCACATCCAGTAAGCTCATTACAATTTAACTAATAAACAACTCCAGGGTATAGAGAGATTGGAACTCTCATCTATCACTGGCAGGAATGTCAAGTTGTGCAGCCACTTTGGAAGGAGTATGACACTTCCTCAAAAGGAAACTTAGAAGGACCACATGACCTGGCAACTCTACTCCTTGCTATACACCTAATGGAACTGAAAACTTATATGCACTCAAAAGCCAATGAAAGTTCATAGTAGCATTCTCCATCACTGCCAAGAGGTAAAAGAATCCAAATATCCATCAATTGATGAGTGGATAAACAGAATGTGGTAGGATGAGATTATCCACCTCTATTAGAGAACTGACACCTGTTACAACATAAGTGACTCTTGAACACATTATGCTAAGTGAACAAAGCCAGACACAAAATGCTGCACATTGTAGAATTCTATTTATATAAACAGTGCCAAGAACAGGCAAATCTATAGAAGCAGAAGGATCGCCAGGAGCATAGCTACTACTAGGTATGGTGTTTCTTTGGCAGGGGATAGAATATCCTATGACTAGTGATTATTGTTGTACTATCTTGGGACTACATTTTATTTTTTATTTATTTATTTATTTATTTTTTTATTTTTTTGCAGAACCAGGGATTGAACTCATGCTCTTGCGCTTGCCAGAGAAGCGCTTATTCCACTGAGCCATCTCCCTGGCCCTGTGACTACATTTTAAAAGGGTGACTTTCATAGTATGTGAATTAGGTTTCAATTTACAAATGTCCTGAGAGATCAGATTTCTATCGGAAATTGGCACCCATCTTTGCCTGAGCCACCAGCCCACTTCCCTTTCTCGTGAGTACCCTGCCGTGCACTGTGAGAACCTCTAGTCCTGGTGGCCAGGGCTATTCACTTCTCACAAGTGACCACCCCTGGGCCCTAGAGCCAAGTTCAGTATTCGGGGTGCAAAACATACTCAGGAGGACATCACTGGCCTTGGCCATTCCTAATTGTGGCTCATGACATGTGGGCAGGGCATGCAAATGACCTTGTACCTGGAAAGTGGGAAAGGAAGTGGCCCTAGGTCCAGGCAAGCTGCTCCCTTGCCTACTCAGGCCATTCCTGCACAGGGGGCTCAGCTGGAGATGGAACTTCAGGGTTGGGACGTTTGTGAGTGACATTGTGGCAGGGAAAGGAGTGGCGGGCAGCTCTCACTTAGAGAGTGAAGGGCTGCCATTGTCCAAGACTCCTTTAGTGATGCCCAAGGCCAAGAAAAAGCATTTCTGGAGAAAATGGCACGGAGAAAGCAGGATACTTCACAAAGAAACCAGGAGGGCCACCAGGCAGGTAGGCACATGGCTGGAGGGAGGTGGCAAATGGGAGCCTGTGAGGCTGACGGCATGAGCCAGAGTTTTGGGGGAACGGAGCAGGATGCAGGCCTGGATTCTGGGTTGGCCACTGTCCCCAAGGCACATGCCACAACACTTGCTCTTGCTTCCTCAAAGGCCCCTGACTACCCACTCATAACAAGCCCAGATGGCAGTCTGTTTCTTGGGTGAGCCAGGCACTGCTGGAAAGCAGGGGGTTCAGAGGCAAATGTCTCTGTGTACTTCCCACTTCTAGCATGCATGTTTGGAGCGGGAACAGTCATTGACTTTGGAGAGTGATCACAGACCTTTTATTTTCAAGGAGAACAATTAGGTTGGGAAGAGAGTAGAGTAATCTCCAGGCTCACAAGCATTTTCTTGCCACTATGCAGAGCAGGAGGAATGGGGTGGACTGTGAGCTGCCGCCCAGAGCTCACAAAACAGTAAATGTGTTTTCTGGGCCTAGGAGGAACC
Source organism: Octodon degus (assembly GCF_000260255.1). Classification (NCBI taxonomy): domain Eukaryota; kingdom Metazoa; phylum Chordata; class Mammalia; order Rodentia; family Octodontidae; genus Octodon; species Octodon degus. The sequence continues at coordinate 2,433,376 of NW_004524703.1, forward strand.
CCTAAAGGGGACAGTCATAGCCCTACTTGTTAGTGGTGAGAGCTTAGCACTTTGCCTCTTCCCCCATCCACCTTTGCAGCAGCCCAGCCTGCCAGAAGGAGAGAAGCATAGCTGGGAGGAACGGCCAGACCTGAATACACCAAGTGGGACTGTTGGATGCCTCTCCCCTTGTCTGCCACACCACACATCTTCCTGATGCTGTGGTCCTCCTCATGGTGAGGTCTTCCATCTTGGTGTAGGGTCTCCCATTGAGTGCAGTGATTCATATGATGCTGATGAACATCCAGTCAACCTCACTTTTGAATTCCAGGCCAGCCATGTAGCCTTGATTTCTTCACCTAAAAAAAAAAAAAAATGTAAAAGTTGCATTTGAGCACATTGGTGCACACCCTGGGAGGTGGAGGCAGGAAGATTAGAAGTTAACTAGACTCTGTCTCAAAACAAAAAAGCAAATAAAGACTGAGGATGTAGTTGGTTGCAAAGGTCCTGGCTTCAAACCCCACTACTGTAAATCAACAAAAACAAAAAAATGAGTAGATATTTTCCGTGGAACTCTGTATGCAAACCTCTTAGCACAGTCTTGGGTACATTCCAAATGCTGGGAAATCTATCATTTCGGTGAGGGTGGCTAAATAGAGCTGAGGGTGCCTGGCTTGACCCAGGCTGGATGGCCCTGAGCAGAGAGGGACATAAAGATGGGCTGCCTCATGCCACCCGTAAGGACAGTATGATCATAATTATTTAATGACAGAAAAGCTTCTTCTCAAAGGAAAACTTCTCCTTCCTTTAATTTAACACTAATTAATAGTATAGATAAGACTTGTGGCTGGAAGGTGGATCATAAAGTACCGTATCCACTCTGGAGCTGTTCTGCTCATGTCCAAGCAAAAACTAAAACTGGTCACCCAGAGAGCTCCAGAGAGCTGGAGTGCCTGGTGTTCTTCATGTATTTTCACTTCCTGGTAGAGCTTTCTTCTCCAAGTGTTTTCACCTGTAAGGTTTTCTCAGTCCTTCTCCTTGCCTGTTCCTGCCTCTTGTTCATTTTGCAAGTGTTAGGGCTCACTCTTCAGTTTCCCTACAGCACCAACTACCCTCTACCTGCCCCCCGCAGCACCCCCCACTATAACACAAGTGGAAGCTCACTCTGGATTATCTGGCTATGCACTCTGTGCAGAAATAGAAAACTCTAAGGCTGAGGTTAACCCACCCAGACTCCCCACCAATTCTCTGAGTGGCCCCTTGCCTGTCAGATCTGTGACTCTTGGCTTTTTTGGTCAGTTCAGAGCAGAGACCCGCATCTTGAGGTGTAGGCAGGAAGGCCAGTACAGATGAAGCAGGTTCTCGGTTGGTTCAGTCTTTTGTTCTTATTTCTAAGCTCCTCTGTCCCATTCAAATTTTGGACCAAATGCTATTTTTATAGCACTTAGCACAAAATGGGAATGATGAATTGTTTGGCACCAGAGCCATAACATAAAGAAGGACAATGTAGGTAAAAATAACACCACTATGATTTATGAAGTGTCTTTACATTACTTTTTTTTCCCCGTTGTCTTCCAACTTTTTTTCATCTCTCAGCTGGTCTTCCTCATTCCTAGCCCTTATTCTTTTTCTTCACTTTCCAAGGTTTGTTTTACAATAAATAACTTTCCAGAAAACAAAAATAAGTGACTTCTTCACCAATGGCATGCTTTTAATAAGCCAACAATGGTCCATTCTACCAAATCTCTGCAGCACCATCCAGAAATTAAGCACCCTGAAGGAATTAAAGGTGAGTCTCCCATAGCACCCAGTGGGGGGAAAGGGGGACACAGATGGCTTCAGACCCATGGCATGTAGGAAGCTCCCACCCCAATCAGGACACCAGCACAGAATAAACCTGGATGGGTGTCAGGCCAGTCTTCTGGAGGCACAGAGGGCTATGTCTGGTGTGGCCTTCCTGTTGGCAGAGTCCCAGGTTAGCAGAGAACATCGCATGTGAAGTGTGGGGTCAGATGCATCCTCTGGTCTCTTGTCCTCTCCTTATAAAGCCACCAGTCATTCAGTCATGGTGACTCCACACCAATCACACCTTAATCACCTCCCAAAGGTCCAGCTCTAAATACCATGGCCAAATGGAGTTTCCACCTCTGGGAAGGGAGTAGCCATCAGTGCCTTGAGAACCCTCACACCACATGCAACCACAGCATAGGTGGTCTCAGTGGTGGACGGGTGTGCAGATATGGGCTTCTGTCCTCATGAATTGTGGCAATGGGGGACAAGGCTCTAGGCACATGGCAGAAGGTGGACAAGCAGAGCAGGGGCCCAGGGAGAGGGCCCAGGTAAGCTGACAAGCTTCTCATGGTGGCCTGGAGAAAGGAGGCCACTCTAACCTTTGAGGGTTTAGGGCCTCTGCTGAAGAGGACACAGATGGCATAGGCCACTGGTGCCATTTTGCCGAGCTCTGTGCAGCTCTTAGGCCAGGAAAAAGCAAAATGTTCAAGTGGCAAGCAGTGATTAGATTAGTCATGCAGTCAACAAACACACCCAGTTTTCCAAGGGGAAAACAGAAATGATGTAAGTGAAGTCAACGTTGACAGGGAGCTCCACACTCCTTCCTGGGGAAAGTGCATGGAACATTGAATCTTGACCCCATGACAAGGAAGGCCCTCTGTGGTGTGGGTATGTGCCAGGCTCTTGAAGCCTACTTGCCTGGTGTCAGGAATGCTCCACATCTTACCATCATGTGTACCAGACAAGGCCCAACTTCTCTGCCTTTCATTCCCTTGTCTGAAAAATCAGATGGTGACAAAGGCCATGTTGTCTTTAGAAGGCTGACAGGTGAAGGAATTGTGCTTCAATCAATATGTACTTTGCTGTTGGGATGTTCTACTGTTCACTATTACTATTATTATAACTAAGCAAAGGAGATCTGCTCATCTCTTTGACCACTAGAAATTAATTAATCACAGTATCCCCAACTCATCATTGTTCTGGGGTCTCATAACCTAGTAGAGCCAGTAGGGACAGCAGCACAGGGCTCAGCCTGCTCTGGGCAGAAACTACAGGGAGAGCAAGGCAAGACTGGTGTGGCGAGGAGCAGCCTGGGGTGTACAGGGCTGGAGTAGGGACAGGGGCAAAGTTGGGGAAGCTCAAAAGCACTGGGAGGTCTCAGCAGGCTTCCAGGTGACTTTACAGGACTGCATCATCTTCTCCATGAAAAACAGATCCTGGAACCACAGTGCACCAGGGAAAGCACCCATAGCTTGTCACCACAGCAGACCTGGGGACTCAGGATGACTGCTTCCCTTTTAGGGGAGTCTCCGTGAAGGAGGTGAGAAGTAGCCAAATTCCGATGTATTCAGGAGCAGGATCAAGTCATGGCTGACTATAAGGAATCATGAAAACCAAGAGCTCTGAGCATGAAAGGGAGTATGCCTAAGACCATCAGGTAAATGTAGACATTCATCACTTTAATCAGGGATTCCTTTTCTCCCTACAGTGCCCTGCATAGGCTTTGGCTGACCCCTAGTCAAGAAGAAGCCACATCTGCAGGTATCAGGTCTGTGGCATGGTGGCAGGTTGGGGGAGAGGCGGGGGCTAGTGGGGGCAGGGCCACATAACCTGAGATGGAGAACTCAGGAGACAGAGGTGGCAGATGGGGCACAGGGCTTTGAGGATCAAGTCTATGTGCATCAAGTATGTGCAGTGTCCGATGCTACTCGATGCAGCTTACAGAGACTCTAGAAGCTTATGGAGAGCAGTGCCACAAATCAGAAATGATGGCCCTTCCTGAGTCTGCACACATGGAGAGGAGAGATGGAACCTCATAGAGATCTGCATCTCCTCCAGTGCTCAGAGGTGTAAAGAAGAGGACCCCAGAAGAAGGAGCCATCCACCCAGTAGGAGGAAATCAAGAAGGTGAAATATACCAGAAGCCAAGTAAGTGCACCATCTCAGAAAGGAGGGAGTGATGGACTTTGTTGCAGGTAGCAAATATGGAGTACGAGAAGGACTGAGAATTGACCAGAGCATACGGCCTTGTGAAGACTGATGGTGACTCCAGCCATGATTTCAGGGCACAGGGTGGGGACAAAGGCCTCTGGGTCCAGAGAAAACAGGGGCAACAGGAGTGAACACAGGATGTTCAGCAGGGTCAGCAGCTGGAAGTGAGGAGAAAGCAGCCTCCTCACAAAGAGAGAAAGAGTAGCCTCTGTGCTCTGTGCAGGGCTTGGGTGCTGGAGGCCTGAGTGCATTTGGAGGATGGGCCGAGCCCCTTGGGGACAGTGATGCTGATGAAGGATGATAGCTGCAGGGTAACCAGCTGTCTTTCCCCTCCCTCTCAGTGCTGGCCTCTATAGAGGCAAGGAAGGAGGAGACATTGGAGTTGGGAGAGACACAGAGAGGACAGGGAGTTTGGTGGCCTTGCTGGGCAAGGAGCAACTATGGCACCCCCATCAGGACTCTACTAAAGACCTGATAAGCTGGTGTATGCATGCAAAGACCCAGGGGACCAAGCAGGTCCAAGAACAACCAGACCTGACCCCACTCTCACTCCCCCCCACTACAGGATCAGAGCAGGCACCTGCTCCATCCCACTGCCACTGCCACTCCCTGTCTGCTTGCAGGAAATGGCAATGAATTAAGAACAAAAGATTAATGTTTGCTGGCCTGATGTATTTATATACTCTGCCTCTGTGCAAAACCAGCAGGTAGTAAATCAGCCAAAAACCATATTTAATGGCTCGTAGTAAAACCCAATTTACTCACCTGCCAACCATGAAGAAGTTGATTGCCTTGTCAGAGGAACCCCATTCATTGCAGATGAGGGGAACTGCCCTAGACATAAGAAACACATTTCCCTTTCAGATAGGGATGATGCATTGAAAATGAGCCATAACGTAGCGTCAGAGCAATATGCCTGCTGTTAATAATAGCGCCAGATTACTTTATTTGTCATATGCTCCAGATCTGTCTACCTTGGTAGCTGGCACCCTTCCTGAATTTTTAATGCAAAACTTTCTAGGGCACGGAGAGGCAGATACACGTAGACCTGAAGAGCAGCAGCCTTCCTCTGGCTGTTTAAACAGTCATTTGGTCTCAGCTGGTGGGGAAGATGGGAGCTCGTCAGATGACATCTTACCCTATGGTAGTAATGCTGTTGGGTTTCCGGGGGCCTCTACTTCAGGGCCTCTGGCTCATGATTGGTTTGATCTGAAGGAAATAACTGGAGGCTTTTGCCCCTCCTCACTGATTTCAGTTCCTTGCTGCCCAGCATCTTCTCCAACTTTGTCTTCCTTCATCAATAGGCTGCTTGTTCCTGAGAAAGTTCCCAGTGCTTCCTGGGTGTGGGTGCTCTTTGATCTGAGTCTAACAGAGAGTGCTGGCCACCAAGGAGCAGAAAAATGGTGCTGGATAGTGCGGAATGCACTCTCCTGCCTCTCTCCTATTTTCCTTTGATCTATAAACATCAGTTGTTCCAAGGGGTAGAAATACTTTCTGTTTCTCAAGTGAGTAGCACAGTCAGTATAATTTAAGAGTTCCTGTATCTCTTTGGTGGCAAAGAATTTGAAAGATACATAGAAAAGAACCAAGCATCCATGACTGCAGAGAGGCCATGAACTTGGGCTGCATGTCCAACTCTATAACTAGAATACAGTCGAGGATTGAGACCTTCGCCTGGGCTGTGAATTCATGCCAGTGATAAGCTTGACTTAATGTCTATCAACAATCAGCAACTCATGATCAATTTTCTCTCTTTTTTTATTCTGTATTTTAGGGAAAGGTCTACAGGGTGTTCAGGGTCTCACAACTAGACTGGACTCATAGTGATTCTCCTGTTTACAGCCTCTCAAGTGCTGGGATTACAGGTGGGCACCACCACACCAGTCTCAATTGCTGTCTCAGTGCATCCCGGAGGGCTGGGCTGGCGTAGCAGGCCTGGGGATCAAACCCTGGCCCCTGCACCTGCTTGCAGGTGCTTTAATCCACTGAGTTATTTGGCTGGCCCTTCAATTCTCTAATTTGAGTCTTGAATTTTTTTTTTTTTTTTTTGGAATGGGGGATTGAACTCAGGGCCTTGAGCTTGGCAGGGAAGTGCTTATTCTACCGAGCCATTTCCCCAGCCCCAAGTCATGCACATTTTTCTGTTGTGTACTAGATCTGTTTCTCCAGCTGACCTTAGTTTCTTTAGATTTTCTCAGCCTCATGAGTACTGATAGCAGGAATCAAGGCTCTGTCACTATTTTAGCAAATAATACTGGTTTGCAGGAAGTGGTCGAATGCAGGATTTCTCAAATCAGACTGGGAGGATACATTCACAGGAATCAGAATGCAATGCTTTCTTTAGAAAATTATATTACCATTTTTCTGATTTCATAAAAATCAATGTATGTGTATCCTGAGACCACGGGCTTGTAGCGACAGCCTGGTTTCTGTGTCCACATGTTATTTAGTTGATATGCTAGCACCACATGCATGTTTCCTTCACGCTACGCCAGACTCCATTCTATATATTTTTAGAAGTCGTGCTCATTTTATCTCCACAGCAACTCTCCAAGGCAGACTCTATCACCTCTGCGTCTCACAGACGAGGGAAGCAGACGCAGTGGCAGTAAGCAGCACACTCTGCAGCGCATCGGTGGTGCAGGCTGAAGTCCGGACACAGCCCGGCCATCTGACTTCAGAGACCATGGCTCTTGCATACTTTACCACTGAGGCCTTCCAACTGGTATGCATCAGTTCCAATGTGTTTCTCAAACCGGGCTTCACAGTGACCAGGAAATACATTCACGAATTATAGAAGGTTGTTTTCCTCAAGATAAATCTATACATTCCTTAAGTTTGCAAAAGCAAGGGCTCTGGAGTAATACCATTTGGGATTCAAATCTAGGCAAGGGGCACATCTCCCCTGCCTCTGTGGGGATGAGCGCAGGTCCCTGCGGCGTTATTATGAGAATCTGGTGAGATGGCACATGCAAAGAACTGGGCGTGCCATGTTCAATGAGGTTGTTTCCTCCTCTTCCCCCCTCTATGCCCATCCTCTTCCCAGCTGGGGACAAAATACAATGCAGGTGTTTCCTGAGCTGGTTGGCCTGCACTGAGGAACCTAGTGACAGGTTCCAACAACCCTCCCTCCAGCAGCTGGGCCACATATACTGAGGTGAGCACACTCAGTGCCTGGTCAGGTCACTCAAGGCGGTTGTTCACAGATAGGGCTAAAGAGGCAGTGATGCTAAAGTTAGGAGAAAAGAGAAAATATCCTGTCCCTCTGGGACACAGAGGTAATGATGTTATTTTTAATTCTGCCGTGAGCATGTGCTATGTTTCTTGGACCAGTCTGAGTCTCCATTTTTATCTCTAAAATGAGGGAATTTTCGAACAGTGGTTTTAAATTTATCTGAAAGCACAGAATGTTTTTTAATCAATAAAACATATGATCCCCCCCGAAAAAAATGCCAGTGTCCTTTCATGAAGCATGAAAAATTTGAACAATTGCAGTGGCTACTAGGCCCAATGTGGAGAAGGAAGATTCTATAGGTAGAAATTAGGGTCCCACTCAGGTCAACAATTTCTGACATTGCCAGTGAAATGGAAGACCCAATACTATTATGGACTACTGAACTCTTTTAGAATATTTTGCTGAGTTTACATACCTACAATACTTAAATGATGGAACTTAACAAAAAAAAGGGGATACAGATGAATGTTCATTTTGTATCTGTGTATTCAAAGTGGTTAGGATAGATATATAGTTACATTCTCTTAATGAATAGAGGGATTTGCTCTAATGGTGTTTGTAAATAGGATATCAAGTCCGCAACTTGTACAGCAATTAACCACTAGGAAGAATGTACGCAATGTGTTAATTATTGAAACTGTGCTACCAATTTGGTTTGAAACTGTCTCATTGCTATTTGTTTCTCAATAAAATTATGGGAAAAGAAAAAGAAAAGAAATTAGGGTCCCAGTCCTCTCAGGGAATGGTACCTGCCTGAACCATACGTGAGGTATAAAACAAATGAACAAACATACAGTGATTGTTTAAACTTTTCTTCTTATGGTCTGAGGCACACTGCCATTAAAACCCTCTCCTCAAATATCTCCTCTTGCTTTGAACACACTCATACCATTGTTCTTGTCACTTTCTGGGGCTGTTCTGGAAAGTCTTCGTTTTACTTTTTTGTGAGTCTTTAGTCATGCTGTTGTGGCTGCCTCCATGTCCTGAGTTGATTGAAAATGTTTACAGTTATTTATGTCAAATAAAAACATTACGGTGTGTTCTCATGCACCTTATTCACAGATCTGGCACTGTGTGACTTCTTACTCTTCCTCAAAGACAAGACGATTGTGACAGGTGAATGTTTTGCAATGATTGATGACACTGAGACAACCCCAGTAGTGCAAGTAAAGACATTCATGAAAGAGCACTTCCAGAACTGCCTCAGAAAGCAGTAAGAATGATGGGATAGTTGTTAAAAGCAAGGAAGAACATTTAGATGGGATTAATAGCAAATGTGTCTTTTACTGTGATAAATTATTTAAACATCCACTTTATTTACCTTTTTATCATATTTCATATGAAAAACAGATACAAGGGGAACTTTCTGGGTGAATCAGGCAAAGAATGCCTGCCTTGGGTTCACTGCCAGCAAGCTACCCTGTTACATGACTTAAAGACTCCTCTAAGCCTCTCTTTTTATATACATTTCTAAAGCTTGGATGCAATATGCTAAAAAAAAAAAAAAAGCAGTCTATCCCATAGATAAGGCTGTAAAAGAATTCAATGCTTAATTACTAAAATAGTCCTAAGCAAATTCAGCAGATAAAATGAGACTAATAGTCTTTCCATTGGCTCATTAGGCCTGGCCACAACAATAGCATGTTTCCCTACAGCCTTATTTTAATTGAGAAATAAGAGCTAAATTAGGCTTTCAGGAAGCTGGGGTTAGTACCAGATCATCCCATTTGGCCACGGAAGGTTCAGTTTTCCCTTGCAGACACCTGCTTCATGTAATTTAATGTCTGTTGGGATATTTTAGTAGCCTTTTTCTAAGAGATGAATAATGCCCCACTGTATCACTGCAGGAGGGAGAAAAAAAGGCCACAGCTGGGTGCAATGCTTAGTGGCTTTTACTGTGTTGAGGAGATTTGCCAGACTCAGCAATCTGAGGCAGTAGAAATTCATCATTGTGTTCACGACGTACCCGTGAGCCCGGGGAATCTCCTCCAGCTGATAGAGAAATAACATTCATTAAAGTCCTGGGCAGAGACCTTCCTCAGCACTTGCCAACCCTCCTGCACGTAGAGTTCCAGAACTCGTTACAACTTCCTCGAGCAGGGTGCAGAATGTTTATTGACGAGAGGAAGAGAAGACAAAGCTACCATTCAGAAGCACCCTCAGTAGCTATGGACTGGATTGCCAGAGAAAAGAAGAGGAACACACACCTGTGGGTGAAGGAGAGTCCACAACCTAAATCAGAGTTTGCAAGTACACCAGGGACTTAACTTGAGAGACCAGCATCTTTTTATTAACTCATATCTAGAGCATATCCTAAAAAATTAACTCTGAAACTATTGATCCACTCCTCTGAAGTTTGTAAGACTGGACACAGGTAAGGATTCTACGAAGAAAAGTACATGAAGTCCCAAGACATTAAGATATAACAGAAGAAAGATTCTAAAATGCAGGGTGCTTTCAAGATTTAGCTATGACAAACTGCGCTACTGTAAACATGGGTGCACATATACTGCTGTGGTATGAGGCTTTCAGTTCTCCTGGAAAAACACCCAGGAGAATAGCTGGGTTGAATGGGACCTCCAATCCTAGCTTTTTGAGGAACCCTGCCCAAATGCCCATCAATTGAGGAATGGATAAAGAAGATGTGGTATTTTTACACATGGAGTACTGTTCAGCTATAAAAAGGGATAAGTTTGAGGCTTTTATCAGTAAATGGATGCAATTAAAGTCTATACTCTTAAGTGAAATAAACCAAACCTGTATGTGCAAACAGCATTTTCTCCTTAGTGTGAGAACCTGAAAGAGAAAATAAAGTCTGAAGAGTACAGGAAATACTCAGAAAAGGGAATGAACTTTTTCAAAAGAAAGAGTTACTGAGTTGAGAAGGATGGGAGAGGATGTAGGGGAAAGAGGTGTATCTATGCATGTGAGCAGGATGGTTTGCACAACTGTACTATGATTTCTGCTGGTCTATGGGAAAGAGCAGGTAATCCTTATTTTGTTTTGTGTTCTTTTTTCAAGTCTTTTCTCCCTCCTTGCCTTCTCATACATTCTTCTTTCTTCTGTCTTCTTCCAATTTTGCATGCATACATCTGGTAATATGATCAACTAATCTGAAGACAACACTATGCAGTACCACAAATGCTATGAAATTTATATTATTTTGTCTATTGTAATTCTGTATCATTTGTAATTTTTGTTTTAATACTATTAGACTCTCTTTAAAAATGAAAATTTAATTTAATTTAAAAATAAAATGTGTCGTGCCCTTTTTCCTGAAAACCCAACATTTTGGGAAAGTCATTTTAACAAACCTAGCATCTTCGTGCTTTTATACAAGTTGAAGGGGAAGTAATGGAAAGTGTGAACCAATGAGATGATGCGAGTTTGTGTTTTCAAGCAGTTAGCTTATGGAGCACATACAGAAGCCCCACACCTACGTGGTATAGACCAAAAGTAGACCCGCCTGCTGAATAGATGTTTTTAAAGACATGTAATTGCAATTGTGGTTAAGGAGGGACAAAAGCACTAGAGAAAGTATGCTTCTTGGCCCAGGGATATATCGCTCAGTGGTGTAAGCACCTGCCTGGCAAGCACAAGGTCCTGAGTTTGATTGCTGGACCAACAGGTATTTCTCTCGGCTCATAAAGAACATGCAAAGTTGCTATGCTGGACATCATCACCTGTGCTTAGCTGAAAACCACAGTAAAACACCATCTCCCCCCACTAAGCTGGCCATAATAGGAAGGGCCAACAGCAAATGCTGGTGAGTATGTGGAGAAATTGGAATCATTGTACAGAACTTCATGATGGTAAAACGGTGCAAGTGAGTCCTAGCCCAGGTCCGGTGAGTGTGTGGAGAGCTTCCTGCTACCCTGTGCCGGCGGGACCAGTCCCAGCCCAGGCGCAGCGTGGGCCGGACCCTCTCC
>NW_004524703.1:2447955-2522319 GCF_000260255.1 Octodon degus
CTGTCCTATTTACCAGCACTGCTCTCTTATTGTATATCTAAGGGAAATGGAAATATGCGTCTGTGTGCACACAACACAGTACAGCATTACGCACAATAGCCCCAAATGAGAGCAACTCAAGAGTCTGTCAACTGCGATACAGATAAACGTGTGACGTGGCCATGGAATGCAATGTTATTAAGCAATAAATAGAAGGAAAACAAGAAGAGTTGGGTGGAAGAAAGGAAGACAAAAAAAAAGAAGGGAGAGAAAGAAAAAAGGAAAGAAAAGAGAAAGAAAGCAGGCACGGATGCATTCCATAGCACGGACAGTACCTAAACACATGATGCTAAGAGCAAGAAGGCAGTCATAAAAGGTCATGAATTTTTTTTTCCTGTGTTTAAGACAGGGTCTACAGAGTCTACAGGGTCTCACTACGTAGGTTGGACTTGTAGTGATTCTCCGATTTTCATCCTCCCAAGTGCTGAGATTACAGGTGCACACCACCACGCCAGTCTCAATCGCCATCTCAGTGTGCCCTGCAGGTGGGGCCAGCACTACATGCCGGGATCAAATGACAGCATCTGTGCTCTGCTGAAGCGGGCGCTTTAGTCCGCTAAGCTATCAGGACGGCCCAAGGTCATGTATTGTAATGATTTTGTTTGCATTAACTGTTCGGGCTAGCCAGATCTATATGGGCAAAACGTAGCAAGAATTGTTGCCTAGGACCAGGGTGGGAGAAATGGAGACTGAGAGCTTTTGAGAACAGGAGTATGATACAAATGATATAAACTATAAAAATAGTTGAAACTATAAAAACATTGCAATAGCAAAATGTTTAATGAACAGAAAATAGGAGTTAAGACATTTCTGAGAGGAAGAGATGAATCATTAATAGATAAGAAAATTCATCTAGGCAATAGATGCTTGAAAATACTCAGAAATTCAGTATGAAAACAGAATGTTTCATACCTATATGATTTGTAAAAATATTTAAAATATCCAATGACACATGTAAAAGTACCTAATAAAAAAAGATACTTTTGTATCTATTGGTGGGAGATAAACTACTGTATCTTTGGGAGATCAAAATTTGTCAGTGCCTGAGTTCATACTCTTATTATCTTTACAGTTCCAATTTTGGAATCTAGACTTAAAAATATATACACAGGTTCCCCAAAAGCACAGGTAAAATTATGTATTGAGACACTGTTTGTAATAGTGAAAAGCTAGAAACCACCAGGACACACATGGCTGGGGAATTATCGTGTGCCCTCAGTCCATTTGCACCGTGAGATAGCATGCATGTAAAAACATACACCTCATGAAAAGACCTCTATGACATTTTCTGCAATACCAGCCCTCTTTTAGTTTTTATTGTAAGACAGAGTCTTGCTAAATTGAGTAGGCGGGACCTGAATTTGCAATCCTCCTGCCTCAGTCCCTCAGAGTGCTAGGATTATAGGCATGAGCCCCTGATGCCAGCCTGTCCTTTGAAAACCTGATTTCTAACAGGAAGAGTTGAAGTTTACTCTCTCCGGCTGGTTCCACATGCAGGGCTCTGGGAACTGTTTTGCAGGTGTCCTGGAACTTTGTATTTGACCGTCATGCCCACTTCCCCAGCCAGTTTGCCAAGCCCTAATCTTTCGCCTCAGCATGGCTTACCCTTCCGGGCAGGCTCCTGGCTGGTTTCCTCCACACCCTCTGTGCCTTCCTGGATACGCTGCGCAGGCTGGGGTACTGCTTCACTGAAATATAATAATTCGAGAGTGTTTCCATTGGCCTTTCTCTGTGAACTTCTGGTTTCTGGGGCCTTCATTGACCTTCACCATCAAGTGGAAACATAGAAAGCCACACTTTCTTCCACCCGCAATAATATTGTGATGGTCACAAGGTCCAGCATATCTGAGCCTGCTGGGATCCACTCCATAAGCACTCTCAACTGACTACACACTCTAAACACTGACATCATTGAATTCTCACTATCATGTCATGAACTTTGTTGGACTTTACTCATTTTACCAGTGAGAAGCCAGCAGCTTAGAAAGATTAAGTGATTTGTCTAAAGATACACAGCAGGAACTGGAACTCAAAATAGTTGAGCTCCTCTTCATCTGTAATTCCACTTTCTGATATTTCAGTTATAGACGACCAGTTGAAGTCCAAAACCAGAAAATTCTAGAAATAATTCAGATTGCATCCATTCTAAGTAGTGTTGTGAAATGTCCCACCACCCTTCTCCATCCTGCCCAGGATGTGAAACATCCAACCATCTAGTGTATCCACACTGTATATGCTACCCACCCATTACTCAGTGGCCAGCTTGGTTATCAGGATGTCGTCACAAAGCTTGTGTCTCAGTGATTGTTATTTTTTTAATAATGCCTGCAAAGCACAAGAGGAGTGATGTAAGGGAGTCACTAGAGCATGAAATAAGGTCGGACTGACTGACCCTGACTCTTGGTGGCATGGTTTACATAGGGCCTGGTAATGTCTGGGGTTTCACACATTCATTGTGACCTTGGAACACATCCCCAAGGTTATAGAGAATGACTATAATTTGTATACCAAGATATGCATATTTCTTTTTTTCTTTTTTTTTTTTTTTTTAGTCTTTCCTGTATTCCGTAGCATTATAACATCAGTTCACAATCAGATTTTATTGAGTATCCAGCATTTGCTAAAACCATGAGTCCAGTGACCAGCTATGAGGGCTACCCTTAAATAATTTTATTTGTAGAAATAAGTACTGAAGAACAGTTCAGTGGAAAAATATAGTTTTGGAGCTATAGATGGGCACTGATCATGATGACCTCTGGAAGGTCCTTCCTGGCAGTCTGTAGCTGCTAAGTCAGGATGAGGTCCCATTCAGGCTGGGCACATCAGAGTACAAGGCTAGGTTTGGCAGCAGCTGGCCTGTCTGAAGTGAGCATGCTTTGGTGTGTTGGCACAGTCTCTTGGAGAGTTGCTGGGGCAGAGTGGCTAGTGAGGCAGGACAGGATAAAAGTCTGTCCTTGTAAATGCACCACTTCTCCTCAGGCACATAGTCAGCCTACAAGGAGGAGGGGGCCACACCAGGGCATTCTGCTTCCCCTGTGACCCTGAGCCACTGTGCCGCCTGTGGCCTCTGAGACCTGGGCTGCAAAGTCTACATGGCTGGTTTGCTCTTGTCTCTGCGGGGCTTTAGCTGAGGGTGACATCCAGCTCTCACCACAGCTCCCTCCACTAGAGGTCCACTGGATTCCCCAGAAAGCAGTCCATCTGGCTATGAATGGGCTACTGTTGTCCCAACCAATGCCTGGTAGAGAGGGCAACAAATTGCTCTTTTCTCAGGCATTTCCCGTTGTTCAGCCCTTCCCAGGTAGCTACTGTCTAGAACAAATAACAGTCTCATCATGCTTTGGGACAATAGGAAAGAAAATCTGAGCCAGGGTCTCAAACCATGCAATGAACTGGGGGTGAAGCGGGGGATCTGCCAGTCTGTTTTCAAACCATCTTACAGAGTCTGGGGCTTCAGTTGCTGTGTGCCTATTCACACAGAACTTCTCCCTTTCTCTTCCCCCTCTAGGAAACTGTTCCCATGACCCCAGAGGTCTGCAGGGACCTTAACAGTTGATAAGCCAGTCACCAGCCTGGGAAATGAGCACACAAGAGGAAGGAATGCAGGCTGAACAACCTGTACCTGGGGGATACTCACTATGCTCAGTACCTTCTCCCCATGGCTGGCCCAGGCTGGCTGCCCAGGAGAGGCCCCAGCTGAGCTCCTGGAGGACTAGGAGTGTGGGAATTGTTCAAATTGCTCCTGTAAGCCTTGCTTGCAGAGGCTATTACCATTTGTTATGGTTTGTGTCTAGTTGTCCCCCCCAAAGCCTCATGCAGTCATGGGGTTGGGACTTCTAGAGTTTGAGATTAACTCATGATCTACTGGGATTATGGGTTTTAGTACTTCTGGGATTATGGGTGCGAATATTTCCCCCAGCCTGGGGCGGATAGCCCGAATGTAGCATGAGATAGAGAGACAGACCTTTCTCTCTGTTGCCATTGTTGCTGCTACTCCTCCATTTTGCTCGTGCTGTCAGCTGCTGCCATGAACTGCTGCCCTCTGCCATGTGCCAGTATGCCCTGGAGCCAGTGAGCATGGACTGAAACCTCCAGTGACTGTGAGCGATATAAACCTTTCTTTCCTTCATGGGTGTTGGGTATTTGAATAATGCAGGTCCACTAGTAAATGTCTTTGAATAATGCAGGTCCACTAGTAAAATGGTAGTATGGCATGGAGCTAGAGGAGAATGAATTAGGTGCAGTGGGCCAGGTCCAGGGCACATCCCGGGACCCTCAGCTCTGCAGGTACCACCAGTGTCACCAGGGAAAAGGGGATTCATTATGTGTGCAGATGACCATTGCTTTTCCTGGACGCTGGAGGATCCAGTGCTGTCCTCTTCAAACGTCGTTCATCCCCGCAGCTGTCCACACTGCATATCCCACACCAGGGCAGATCTCCAACTCTCCACCTCTGGTCAGTGGATATGTTTCATGAGAAACAAATGACCCACACTTTTTGACCTGTACTACTCTGGTCACTGGTAAAGTGGAGAATGACCATCTCCACAAAAGTATGTCCCCTTTTATGATCTGCCTACTCAGACGTGTTGCTTGTTTTCTTGTTGTATTTAGCTTGTTTTTTCAAGTTTATATATTCTGGATACCAGCCTTTGTAGGGTGTAGAAAATGGGTATCTTTTTCCCAGGAAACATTTTCATTTTTCAGTTACCTTAGTCTCTGGTGCTAGTGCATCCTTGACAGAAACCTGGACTTGCAAATTCGTGCAGTTAATTATATTTTACCCTTCTTGTATATATTTTTTATTTTGTTTTGTTTTGGAACAGATTATTTTTTCCAGACCACAAAATAACCCACAAAGCTTGCTTACATATAAAAGAGTTGAAATCACCCCGTGTATACTATCAGATCATTGTACACTGAAACTAGAACTCAATCATGAAAGAAACCACAGAAAATTTGTAAATGCCTGAAAAGCTAGTAACACACGCCTGACCACTCGATGGATCAAAGAAAAAAATCAAGTAAGAAATAAAACAATTCATGGAATCATTGGACAATGTCGTAAAATACACCAGAATCTGTGGGGTAACATGGAAGCAGTCATGTTGAAAGCAGTCAAAGAGGGATGTTTCTAATGCTTCCATTAGAAAAACGGAACAAGCTCAAATAAATATCTCAATAATGAACCTCAAGATACTTGAAAAAGAAAAACAGTCTGAATTCATACATCTGTAGTATTTAGATGCCAATGGAATACCCATCTCTGACAGGACTAAACAAGAAAAGGGGATACAAAGGAAGGATCATTTGGTATCTACATATGCAGAATAGTTAGAATAGATAGACAGCTACTTTTGCTTAATTCAAAGATATGAAAGATTTGTACTAATAGTGTCTGAACAGGATATCATCTGCATCTTGTACTATGGATAACCACTAAGAAGATAGCAATGTACAATGTATTGATTATCGAAACTGTCCTCTTAATCAGCTTTGAAACTGTCTCATTGATATTTGTTTCTCAATAAAATAAAATAAAATAAAATTTTAAAAAACTCAAATCTAGTTTAAGAAATGGAATCATAAAGACTAGAGTAGAAATTAACAAAATTTAAGCTAAGTAAACAATACAAATAATCAATGAATTGAAGAGCTGGTTCTTTGAGAGAATAAACAAAATAGAAAAAGTATCAGCCTAACTTAGCAAATAAAAGAGGAAAAAAAGACCCACACCAATATAATTAGAAATGAAAAAGGTGAAACCACAATGGATACTGCTAAAATTCAGAGGATTGTTAGCAAGCACTATGATAAATTATATTCCACCAAGGTGGGGAATCTTGAAGAAATGGACAAATTCTAAGACATATATACATTATCACAACTGACCCAAAAAGACATAAAAATTCTGAACAATGCAATAACAAGAAATTAAATTGATGTCATAATAAAAAACCTACTAAGAAAAAACCAACTAAGAGAATCCCAGGTTCTACTGGATTCAAAATTGCACAGGGACTTCAGGGAAGTTATATGTCACCAATCCCCCTCAAACTCTTTAATGAAACTGAAAGGGAAGAAATGCCTCCAAACTCATTACTGGAAGCCACCATACCCCTGATTCCAAGCCTGGACATTGCCTAAGTAAATAAGAAAACTAAAGGCAAAAGTCAACTAATGTACATGGATGCAAAAATCTTCAAGAAGATACTTGCAAACAGAATGCAATGAATCATCAAAAGGATCACACATTATGACCAAGCAGGTTTTATCCCAGGGATGCAACGATGGCTCAGCATACACAAACAATAAATGTAATACACCACACAAACAGAAGAAAGGACAAAGGGCCAAGGAGATAGCTCAGTAGAATAAGCGCTTGCCTGGCAAGCACAAGGGCCTGAGTTCAATCCCCGGTTCTGCAAAAAAAACCCAAAAAACAAAAACAAACAAAACAACAACAAAAAACAGAAGAAAGGACCAATTCACATGATCATACCAATAGATGCAGAAAAAACTTTATTTTTATTTATTTATTATTTGTACTTTAAAAAGAATAAAAAACAATATAGTATTTCAAAACACGATGATAGAAAATTATTGATGGTTATTATATTCTATGTTATCTTCCAAGTAGTTACTCAGATTACCAGATGTAGGTATATAAAATTGATCAAACAAGCACTAACTGTTCCTTTCAGTAAACTAATAGAAATTAGTAGTACAATTATCATAGCTAATATATATATATATATATATATATATATATATATATATCCCCTTCCTTCTTTTCTCCTTTTCCCCGTCCTAGTTGTTTTTCTTTTCAGCAGTTTCTTTCCCTTTCACAACATCTATTGTACCTTTTGGATCTTATTTACTCTTTCAGTTTCTAACACTAGAGAGGCAATGTGATATTAATACATGTGAATCTGACTTATTTCACCTATGAGTATGGTCTCTAGTTGTGTTCATTTACCTATAAAAGCCTTGAGTTTATTTTTCTGTATAGATATGTAATATTACATTGTATAAAAATACCACATCTTTTTTATCCATTCCTCACTCGATAGGCATTTGGATTGCTTCCAAGATTTAACTATGACAAAGGGTGCTTCTATACACATGGGTGCACATATATTACTGTGCTTACAGTTCTTCTGGGAAAATACACAGAAGGGTAATAGCTGGATTGAATGGGACCTCTAATCCTAGTTTGTTTCTCTCTCTCTCTTTTTTTTTTTTTAGAAATCTCCACCTTTATTTCCCCAGTAGTTGTACCAGTGTATACTCCCACAAAGAGTGGAGAAGGCTTCCTTTGTCCCCAAAGCCCCGCTGTATTTGTTATTAGAACTCCAATTGTTATTAGTTGATTTTTGTTGATTGCCATGTTTGCTGGGGTGAGATGGAATCTCAGTGTTGTCTTAATTTGTGTCTCTCAAATGACCCATGATTTTGAACAATAGCTTTCAACAAAACTCAATGCCCACTCATGATAAAAAAAAAATTGTGAATAGATAGAACCTTACCTCAATCTAATTAAAGCCATTTATAACAAACCAACAGCCAATATCATAAGAAATGGGGAGAAGAAAAAGCATTCCTTCTAAAATCAAGAATAAGAATAAGGATGCTCACTATCACTACTGCTGTTCAGTACAGTATTTTAAATAACAGCCAAAGCAATCAGGCTAGAGAAAGAAATAAAAGGAGTATTATAGGAAAGGAAGAAATCATATTATCAATATTTATAGATGACATGATCTTTTATATAGAAGATCCAAAAATTCTACCAAAATACTTCTAGAATTAATAACCAAGTTGAGCAATGTAGCAGAATACAAAATCAATGCACAAAAATCAATAGCACTTTTGTACACGATAATGAACACATTGAGAAAGAATTTAGGAAAACAATATCATTCTCAATAGCATCAAGAAAAGTTAAATATTCACAAATAAAACTAACCAAGGAATTGAAAACCTTCTACAATAAAAACTACAGTAATGCTGAAAAACTTTTTTCCCCCTTGGTACCGGGGATTGAACTCAGGACCTTGTGCTTATCAGGCAGGTGCTTGTGCCACTGAGCTATCTCCCCAGCCCAGTAATGCTCTAAAAGCAAATCAAAGAGGAAATCAGAAAATGGAAAGTATCCCCTATTTCCAGATAGGAAGAACCAATATTGTCAAAATGGTCACACCCCCAAAACTGATATACAGATTTAATGCAATCCCAGTCAAAATAGCAACATCATATTTCACAGATGTAGAGAAAACAATGCAAAAATTCATTTGGAATCAGAAGAGACCCAAAATAGCCCAAAGAAGTCTTGGGTGACAAAAGTAAAGCAGGAGGCATCACAATCCCAGATTGCAATTTAAACTGCAAAGCGACAGTGAGAAAAACAGTATGGTACTGGCACAAAAGCAGACCTGTGCATCAGTGGGACAGAACAGAGGATATAGAAATGACCCAGGCACATTAAGCTACCTGATCTTTGACAAAGGGGACACAAATATAAGCCAGAGGAAGATGGCCTCTGTAGCAAGTGGTACTGGGGAAACTGGCTGTCCACTCATAGAAAACTGAAGCTACATTACTATCCTCTTACCATGTGCTAAACTAAAATGAAAATGGATCAAAGACTCAAATATTAAAACAGAAACACTTACCCTAATGGTAAGTAAATACAGTAGGTAAAACTCTTGAAGTCATAAGCATTGGCAGGGCCTTTCTGAATAGAACTAAGAAATGGGATCATGTCAAATTAAAGAGCTTCTACACTATGAAGGAAATGATCAACAGAGTGGTAGGTTCCAGCCCAAATACAAACTGTTAAATTATCATGGCCCTGATTCAACATGGCTGAATCCCACACCAACAGCTGATCTTCCCAGTGACCATGTCCTCCTCCTTCCCCACACCGGTCCTGAATGCAGCTTCCTTTCACCTTTCTCCTGCACACAAGGGAGCCCCCAGCCAGCTTCTTATGTGTCACCAAGCCTGCCCTTCAAATTCTGCCCCTAGGAAATGCCCATAAAATCTTAGCCTCCTTCTGTCTCAGGTCAGAGGGTTCCCCTATCTTCCTGAGGTTCTCTCCATGTCCTTACAGTCAAGAAAGGTCCATTCCCTGCTTTTTTCTTTTACTTCTGCTTCTCTTCCAAGCCACAGAAACTAACACAGAGTAAAAAGACAATCTACACAATGGGAAAAAATTTTCAACTTGCATGCTGGACAGAAGACATCTAGGGAACGGGGAGATAGCTCAATAGATAAGTGCTTGCCTGGCAAATGCAAAGGCCCGAGTTCAATCCCCATTTCCACCAAAAAATAAAATAAAATAAAGAAGACTAATATCTAAAATATATAAAGAAGTTTAGAAAGATCCCTCAAGATAAAGGATTCACTAGAGAGACAACACAGTATTTACATATTTACATATGCAGGTCTATGTATTTTTTTCTTCTTTTCTCTTTTTTTATTAATTTTATTGAGAAACAAATAGCAATGAGACAGTTTCAAAACCAATTAATAGGACAGTTGCAATAATTAATACATTACATTTTATTGTTGTCTTTTTAGTGGTTATTCATAGTACAAGATGCAGACATGATAACCTGTCTAAACCCTATTAGTACAAATCTTTCTTCTCATTGAATTAAGAGAAAGTAGCTATATATCTATCTTATTTTGTATATTCAGGTACAAAATGGTCCTTCATTTGTATCCCATTTTTTTGTTTAGTTTTGTCAGAGATGGGTATTCCATTGCCACTTAAATAGTGTAGGTGCGTGAATTCAGCAAGATAATCCAATATGTTCCAGCAGTCCATAATAGTAGTGGGTTATCCGTAGGACTGGAAATATAAGAGGGCTGTTGACTTGAGCCCTTTACAGCTCAGCATATTAATATGTCTTTACTTTTCATACCTCATTATTATACTTTTTTGCTGGATGATTAAGACCAAGATAAAGCAAGGCCTATATAACAAAAAATGTAACTTTTGTATCTGACAATATCAGTCGAATTCCCTCAGGATTTAGCCTGAAATCCTGTACAGCAGTTTATAGAGCCTTTGTCAGTGTCAGCCATGTGGATGAGTCATGGCCATTGCTTGACCAATTTGCTCTCTGTGAAAGCCTGAGAGAATGTTTTCTCTCCATGTGACTCTCCTTACACACACTTCCCATCATTGATCACTTTCCTCTGTGGCCCCATAATTTCCTTGATCAGAAAATTTGGGACACAACTGAGTTACGTGATGTTACAGTACAGGTTCTCCTATGTCCTGAGTCCTCACTGACCTTGAATGACTAGGGCCAGAATGTTGGCTGTTCTTGTAGCCCTTCTTTTTCTCTAATTTTTGGTCTGCAAACTTTTGTTAACCCTTCAGAAGAGAAGCGTAATGATATTATTACCCTGTCACATAGGCAGTCAAGCTTAACCTCACTGTCTGAATATCAAACATCTGAGAGATAGCATGGAACAGGTATTTTCCATCAAGTATTGATATGTTAAACTTTATTTTATTTTATTTTTTTGGGCAGAACTAGGGATTGAACTCAGGCCCTTGTACTTGCCAGGGAAGCACTTATTCCATGAGCCATCTACCCAGCCCCTGATACGTTAAACTTGGAATCCCTATAGAATGTGAAGAAAAAAAATATTTTTTAAATATTGGAATAAACAATTACATATTTTTACACAGAAATTTAAAAATCTAACCATATACAGCACTGTAGCAGGACAGTCCTGTGACATTTTTGTTTCTTGTCTCTTGTTTTCATTTATTACTCTTTTTAAAAAACATACATTTACTTGAGAGACAGTATAGCAGTAATTGATATGACATGACAAGCAGTACATATTTAGAAGACCAGAATGACAGGCATTCCAAGCATGACCTTAGTATTATACAATTCAATGCAGTTGCTTAGTTCACTGATATCAGCATATATAGCTAGTCAGGATGAGAATCCTACCAATTAACTGCTAGTTTCAAAAACATGCTGAAGAGTCTCAGAATCATTGCCTTAACTATCTTGTCCTTATAAGTGTATGGCTTTCCCCTGTCATGTTTCCTAGCTTTTGTCCTTGCCCTCTCTTCACTGTTTAATCCTTAAGTTTTTGCTTTCCTTTTAATTGTGTTATACCTTTCTCTCTTCTTATTTCTTCTATTGAGTTCTTACACTAGGGAAACTATATGATATTTACACATCTGGGTCTGGTTTATTTCACTTATGAGCATATCTTCAAGTGGCATCCACTTAAATATAAAGGCTTTGAGTTTATCATTCTTTATAGCTGAGTAATACTTCATTGTATAAAAATACTACATCTGTTTCATCCATTCCTCAGGTGATGGGCATTTTGGTTGTTTCCAGGATTTGGCTATCACAAATCATGCTGCTGTAAACATAGATGCACATGAGTACAGTCTCTGGTTGCATCCCTTTACATAGAATAGCCTAGAGGGCTGGCAAAATAGGTCCATGGACTAAGTGCATGACACTGAGGAAAGCACAGGGATGTTCGATTCTGGTACTGTATGTTGCCCCAGCCCTGCTGATGCGCGTGCTGAGCCAGCCACTGACTTCAGGTATGGTGGCGCATACCTCTAATCCCAGTGCTGGGGAAGCTGAAAACAGGAGAATCGTTATGAGTCTGACCTGCGTAGTGAGACCCTGCACCAAATACATTTTTTTTAAAGCCTCGAGTTTCTCTTTTTTTATAGCTAGATAATATTCCATTGTATAAAAATATCACTTATTTTTTATGCATTCCTCAGTTGAAAGGTACAATAGATACTGTGAAAGGGAAAGGAACTGTTCAAAGGGAAGGAACAATTGGGATGAGGAAAAGGACAAATAAAAGAAGGCAAAAAGATATTATTTGGGTATATATGCAGAATAGTTTGGATAATTGTACTGCTGATTTCTGCTGGCCTGTGGAAAGGAGTAACTAAGGTTGATTTTTTTTTCTTTCTTCTTTTTAATTTTTGACCAATTTTTCATGCTTATATCTAGTAATTTAAACAACTAATTTTAAGGTAATATGCTAAATAGCAACCATTATTGAATTCCTATGATTTTGTTTAGTGAAAGTTCATATCATTTCTAAATTTTTTTAATATTTTCATTATGTTTAAAATTACAGGGGCCCGGGGAGATGGCTCAGTGGAATAAGTACTTCCCTGGCAAGCGAAAGGGCCTGAGTTCAATCCCCGGTTCCGAAAAATAAATAAATAAATAAATAAATAAATAAAATTACATTTGAAAATAAAGGATCCAATCAAAAATGGAAAACTAAAATGAACAGACATTTCTGAGAAGTAGACAGCAAATTAAAACAACACTGAGATTTCACTTTATTCCAGAAAGAATGGCCAACATTAAGAAATCAAATAACAAATGCTGATAGTGTGTAATGAAAAAGGAACCTTTGTCCATCATTGGTGGGAATATAAACAAGTACAACCATTATGGAAATCAGTGGGGAGAGTCCTCAAAGACTAAAAATAGAAGTTCCATTTGACACAACTAAGCCCCTCCTAGGTATTTTTTTAAAAATGTACTTAGTATAAGATCTACAGAGTATCACTACATAGATCAGACTCATAGTGATTCTCCTGTTTTCAGCCTCCCAAGCGCTGGAATTATAGGCACATACCACCACGGTGTCAATCTCAGTCTCAGCGCACCCTGGGGGTGGGGCCAGCATGGCAAGCAGGGATCGAACCCCAGCCTCTGCGCTATAACTAAGCAGGCACTTTAGCCCACTGAGCTATCTGGCTGGCCCTCCCCTTGTAGGTATTTTAATTGAGTTTAAAGCATCATAGCCAAGAGATACATGCATATCAATGTTTATAGCAGCACAATTCATAATATCCAAATCTTGGATGCAGCCCATATGTCCATGAACAGATGAGTGGATAAATAAAATGTGGTATTTATGGAATACTACTGTGCTGCAAAGAAGGATGAATTTGAATAATTTGTAGGAAATGGGTACCCCTTGAAAACATGAAATAAATCTGACACATAAGCCTAAGAACTGTCTGGTTTTCATGTGAGAAAAACAAAATATAAAAGTAAAGAAAAAGAAAATGTGGTATTTATATACAATGGAGTATTACTCTTCCATGAAGAATAATTTGACTCATTTTATGAAAATGGATGCACCTTGAGCCTAGAATGTTAAAGAGAAATAAGTCAGTCACATAAGTTTAAACTTTGCATGGTTTCTTTTATGAGGAACCCAAAGTATAAATCAATTAAAGAGCAAAATAAGAACTATATAACAAGAAAAGGGAAGATTGAGCTCTTGCTAAAAAGGGTAGAAGATAAGCAATCAAGGGAGGGAATCGGGGGAGGAGAGGCGTTTGTGTGTTGGGGTGACTTAGGTTATGTTATGTGCACATATTCCTGCAATGAACGCAGTCGCCATGTACTGCAAACACACACTAATAGAAATAAAAGACTTTCCCAATTAAGGTTGTGGAGATGTTTCTTCTGCATTTCTTTCTGTGTTCCTATAGTTTTCCTATAGTGTTCCTATAGTTTTAAAGTGTTCTTTTAGCTTTATACCTTTCACTTTTATAGTTAGAGGTTTGCTGAATCCAGAGTTTTATAAACTTTGTGTGAAGTATAGGGTTGACTTTCTACAGTTCCTACACACACATGCACACATTCATAAACATACATGCAGAGTCACACGTGTGCATTGTACACACACTGGCTGTGATCCCTGGGCCCCTGATGCACGGTCCCTCTGATTCTGGGGCTGCAACCCTTGACCAAATCCTGGGGTCTGCTCCTCCACAGAAAACCATCTGGGGTGCCTGTCATAGTCACTAGAGCACCACAGGGAGAGGAGGTCAGGAAAGAGGTGGAGCATCATTGGTGGAAATACCGTTAACAAAGGCCTCCTCCTCCTCCTCCCACCCATCTTGTGCCCTTGAGGGGGCCATACTGTCAGCAAAGAGAATTCAACTGCTGTGGCCCTGGGCATCCTGGGCACAGTGGCGATAGAGGGACCATGGTGGTCAGGAAGTGGGCCTCGTTCTCAGGCATAGGCATCCCAGGAGTGTTTTCATCAGGAGCTTGGCAAGGAGAGGAAGACTTGTCGTGGCATGCCACTGCCTGTCACGTGCTGCATGGTTGGGTATGGATGTGGGCAGAGCTGCGACCCCTCAGGAGTTGAGCTCATCCTGGCAGGCAGTGACAAGGACCAGGCAGAAAAGACAGAAGCCAGAGGAAGCAATCGAGTTGGAACTGCAGCAGAATGTCTCAGAGATTGATTGATGTACACTGTAGCTGTGACCTATGCTGAGTCCCAGCCTTCTGGCGGGATACAGCGCAGGCTGTCGCACCTGGGATGGGACTGAGACTGCAGGCATGAGTTGTTCTGGAAGGTGGCCGAGGATATTTTTGGTTGCCATCTTAGTCCATTCAGGCTGCTATGACAAACATCCTAGTCTGGAGTTTAGTGGAAAACCATTGTTTCTCATGGTGCTGGGAACCAAGTCTGGAGGTCAAGGCATGGCATACTGGTATCTGTTGAGACTGCTTCCTGGTTCATAGATTGGGCCTTCATTCACTGTAAGTACCAGTCCCACCATGGGGCTCCACTTCTATGACCATATCCAAATCCAGTTACCCCACAAAAGCACTACTGCCAAATACTGCTGTCCTAGGACCTCATAGGAGCCCACGGAACACGCATTTGGCAGGGTCCTACCACATACTGTCTCCTCCCCTTGAGAGCAGCCCTGCACTCCTGTCTAAAAGTCCCTCTCCTTATACTCCTTTCATTTGCAGGGAAGCTGATCCCTACATACTCTCGGTCAGGGGCCTTAGAGAGGCCCAGGAAGCCTAAGAAGTTTGACCACTGGGGAGAGACACACTTAGTTTTTTCCTCTCCCTTCTCTTCTGTTCTGTTCTCTTTTGCTGTAGCCATAATGAAGTTGTGTCATACAGGGAACTTCGAGTAGACACCTAGGGAGTAAGCAGGGAGTGGTCCAAGGACAAGGCGAGGCTGTCAGGGGATAGGAAAGAATAAGGAACAAGTCCTCAGTGGTGTGACTTGCCACCAGAGGAAGCCAGTTGTGAAGCCAGTGACCTGTTCTGTGAGTCCACGATCTCCGATCTCCAAGGCTCCAGGGAGTTTAAACAGTGTATCTGTTAATTATAAGTGAGAACTGACTTGTGACTCAGAAGAGGACAACATTGCTCTGGAGACCTTAAATTTGGGGTGGAACACTCAAGAGACAGAGGCCCAGGCATGCAGGGTTCTCACTACGCAGCTCGGACTTGTAGTGATCCTCCTGTTTTCAGCCTCCCTAGTGCTGGGATTACAGGCGTGCACCACTATACCCAGACTCCATTGCCAGCTCAGCACACCCATGTGTGGAGGAGCAGCGCAGCATGTGGTGCCAGGGATTGAACCCTGGCTCCTGCACTTGCCTAAGCAAGTGCTTAGTCCACTGAGCTATCTCACTGGCCCCATAAACAGTTTCAAAGAGAGATTTAGTTTGGCCCATAGTTTCAGAGGGTTCATTCTAGGATCACCTGGGTCCATGAGAGACACATTGTGGCAGAAGGGCATGGCAGAAGTTAAGTAGAGATTGCTTACTAGCAGCTAGGAATCAAAGAGCAAGCATGAGCAAGAGAGACAGAGACAGAGAGAAAGAGACAGAGAGAAAGCTAAGGGAGCAGGCAGGAGGTAGACTGACCCACAGATGAGCGCCATAGCCAACCCAGCTCTGGGCTTTCTAGGGGTAGAGGAAGAACTAGCCATCCAGAATCTGCCCTGCACCTTCCCCGAGGCTCAGCTGACCTCCCCTGCCTGGCCCTCAATGACATTTGACACTAAGGTAGTAGCCAGTTTGTCCTCTGCCTCAAAGTCCATGGTAATCTTGGGCTCCCCAGTCTAACACAACATCCAGCAGCTTCCTCAGTTGTACTGGTTTCTGCTGATGCTGCTGAGCCTGCCCTGGAAGACATGCACACGACCTGTCGTGGCCATCTGCTGTCCATATGGCCCCACCTGGGCTGTGCACACAGCGCGTGGATTTCAAAGCATCAGCTCATTGTGGGCCCGATGCCCTCAAGCAGAAAACAAAACCCTTTATAAAGCTAACACGGCATTTTGTTTGGCCCAACATGTAAGATGTTAGGTGGCACTGCCTCCTCTCTTCATGTAATCCTGGAGAGGGCCCAGCCCTTCCATGTTCCTTAGCCATACACTAGGGTTGTGATGAAGGCCGAACTGCAGTGGAGACTGGAATCTATGCTCACCCTTCAGGAGCTGGCTCAGCATGGCCTTCTCCACAGCTTCTTCCACTAGCTCCTGCTCCATGGTAAATCCCCATCCTCCTGTGATGAGGAGTCACTCCCATGTACTGCCATCTTTGTACAGGTCCACTGACCTGTGCCCCTAATGCCCAGTGCAATTTGTGCCCCACAAAGGGGAATCTCACTACTTCTGGGGGAAAGGAGCCAGGCTGGGCTAGAGGAGCTGTAAGGGAAAGGGACGGGGAGAGAATATTGGGGCTGAAATTTGTTCAGTGGGCAATGAGTCCATTTTAGCTATTAGGCAGAGTGTCTATGAGTGTTAAGATTGCACTTGAGGATGTTATCCAGAAGCAGTCTCTTCTGACAAGAGAAAAAAGTCTTCAAAGCAGAGTCTAGCACACCCTCATTGAGAAGAGTGGCAGATAAACTAGTTTATAACACTCAGCTGAACTGAATCAGCTTGTTTCTGGGTGTGGAAGGCCCGCCTGAGGATTGCTGCCAACAGCATAAAAGGAGATACAGGGGAAGACAGTATGCTATTGATTTTCCTGGAGAAATCTGTCATGCTGGTTTTCTTTCTTTTTTTTTTTAATTTTTATTTATTTATTTATTTATTTATTTATTTATTGTGTGTGTGTGTGTGTGTGTGTGGCCAGCTCAGCCCACCAGGGGGCGGGGCTGGCTGGCATGTGGTGCTGGGGGATTGAACCGCGGTCCCTGTGCTTTGCTAAGCTTGTTCTAAGTAGGTGCTTTAGACCACTGAGCCATCTCACCAGCCCCGTGCTGGTTTTCTTGATAGGAACTCAGCTGTTCTCATCGCTGGAGGAGTTCAGGTCCTTGCTGTCACTGAGGATGGCTATGGTTCTCTTCAGGGGAGCTCTGGTCCTTATCTTGAGCATCTCTTCCTGACTCCAGTGCAGATTCCTGGTGGCACAAATTCTTCATCCCACTGGCGCAGATTTTCTAGCACCCACCATTGACCTTTGGGCCATCGTAGTGCAGATCGATACCAACATGCGTGAGACATTGTGGGCTTTGGGCCTCCAGCTGGACTCATGAAGGACATTGCCCCTGGGCCCTAGGTCTTCAGATTTACTCATGCAGGACATTGCTATGGGATCCAGGCCCTCAGTTGGAGTCTTTGGGTCCCTAGTGTATGGACAGATCTCCTGCACTCTTCTGCATTTGACTATTTGGGCAAATATTATAAAATAATCCTCTAAATTAAGTGTCCTGTATTAATTCTATTCCCTTGTAAACCCTACCACAAGAAGGAAAAGCTGAGATTTTTACTTTTTGTTTTCCAATATTTGACAGTAAATCCAGGCCCAATGCCATCCTCATGAAGCTCAGACGGTAGCTGTATTGCCCCTCACTGCCACAACAGGTGGAAAGGGACAGAAGGCATGCGTGACCAACCCAGCCTCTGCCAGCTTCTCCTCAGGCCTGGCCATGCTCATCTCCATGGATGACAGAAGCAGAGTGAAGTGACCTGCAGATCAGACTTCATGGTAAGTGCCTGTGGCTAGGGGGCCTACACAGGGTGGTCAAGTCTCCAGGCGCAGGGAGCCACATTCTCTTCCATCTGGTGGCTGCAGACATGAAGCATCCATGACATCCACCCCTCTGCCCTCAGCATTCAGGCACCCGGGGACATTCCCAGCTCCAGAGAGCAAGCATGGACTCACATGAGCCCACCAAGGCCACTTAGCCATCTGAAACTGCCAAGGACACTGCAGAATGGGACCTCTCCAGGGAAATGTGCACCTGCATCAGTCCTGACCCCGCGCCTGTCAAGCACTGCACTCGCCTGCTGCCTGCTGCTGCCTGCTGCCCCAGGACAAAGCAGGGGCTCCTCACTTTGAATGACGCCCCGCACCTCTGCAATGGTCATCGAGACTGTGGGGAGTCCTGAGAGCCACCTGTCCTATACCTCAGATGTTCACCGATAGGATGGGCGGGGTGCGAATACAGTAGGAGCCAGACTGCAGACAGGTTCTGTAGGGCTGGGCTCATGCTGAGCTTAAAAACTCCACTTTCTGAATAATTCCTCCTCTAAAAGGTATCCAATAATGCTGTCTTGGTTACTTTTTTCATTGCCGAAACAAAGTATCTGACATGCACAGGTTAAGGGAGGAAAGGTCTGTTTTGGCTCAAGGTTTCAGTTCATAGCTAGCTGCCTTCAAGGCAGGACAGCATGGCAGAGGCTATCAGAGGAAAAACAACTGCTCATGGCAAAGCAGGCAGAAAGCACAACGCCTCCCTTCCTCTTTCCTCTCAACCAGGATACCAGGCTTTTGAATGGTGCCACTCATATCCAGGTCGGGACTTGCTACTGTCCACACCAAGGACTACGCTAAGCCAATCAGTGGGCTGATTCAGTACTGCAGCCTCAAAGCCAGCATCACAGCCTTAGTCCCTACTCACACAGCCTGCATCCAGCCAGCCCCACCTGTGAGAACCTGAGGCTTTGGGGGACATCCACGTACAAGCTGTTAATAGATGCCCTCTAAAACTTACTTTCCTATTTCTATGTCTAGGTTTCAACTGTCCTAATTTGATGGTTATTAACTAAGTCTTTTATTTAGCGTGGCATGGCATGAGGTACTGGGGAATGGAACCCAGGTCCCTGTGCTTGCCAGGCAGGCACTTAGACCACTGAGCTATCTCCCCAGCCTATTAACTAAATCTTGATTGCATATTTCCCACCCAAAATGGAGTCAGTGCCCTGCACTCACAAGCACTGGACTTCCTTCCTTCCACACAGTCCCAGGGCCTTCTCACACTGGTCCTTCTTTCCTACTCTGAAGCATTTTCTTCCCATTTCCAGGCTTTCAAATGCTCAGGCACGACCCACCTCCGCCAAGCTGGCCAAGCCCCCACCCAAGTCTTTCATCCCTTCCCTGAGGCCCCGGTGTCTGATTGCATTCTCCAGTTCATCCAAACTCACTCTCCTACCAGATGCTGCGACTGCAGAGCTAAATGTAAAAAGTGAGAGCCTGGAGCAAACATTTCAGAATCATTCTTCCTCTTCTCTGCATTAATTACCACATTAATCACTCTTCAGAGAGGGCCTCTTTTCCCTGTTGCTCCTCCTGCAGGCCCAGAGCAAAGCTTTCTGAGAATGATGGCTCTCCTCTGAGCAGATGGCAATGATTGGACTCCAGAGGCAGCTCTCCAGCACCCAGAGAGCACCTCTGTGGTCTCTTTGGTATCCTGCACGGCTTCCAATGGGTCCTGGTTTTGGTGAGATTCAGTTTCCCGGTGCTTCTCCACCCCAGGTCCCTGCCATTCCAACAGGCCTCATCATTCTCCTTTAATTATTTTTAACTTTCAATTATTTCTTATCACAAAACTTACCACTGCAACCATTTAAAGGAGTGCAGTCAGTTTCAGGTTGTTCTACCACCACCATCTCATTTTAGAACTCCCTGCAAGAACGGAACAACTTCTGCCCACCCTCTCCGGCCATGGCCATCACCTACTGCCTGCCTCAATGAGGCTGACCACGCTGTGTCTACACAAGCAGAATCTCACTGTATTGGTTCTGGGAGCTTATTACACTCAGCATGACGGTCTCGATGTTCTTCATCCATGTTATCGCATATGTCAGAATTTCTAAGGCTGAATAATTTTGTTGTACAAATATAGTACATTTGGTTTATCTGTCTGCTCATCTACTGAGGAGCAACTGGTTTGTTTCCATCTTTGTGACGGCTGCAAGTGATGCCACTATTAACAAGAACCTATAAATGCTTCCGAATCTCCACTTCAATTTTCTTGGGTCTACACCCAGAAGTGGAATTGTTGAGTCACAGGGTTAATTCTCAGTTTAGTTTTTAAAGGAATCTCCCTACTGTTTTCCACAGCAGCTGCACCACTTTATGTTCTCAGGAACAGTGTGCCAGGGTTTCCATTTCTCCACACCCTTGACAGCCCTGGTCCTGTCCCTATCTTCACTTGGAACACGGTTTGTCACAAAGTCATCACTTAGAACAGAGCAGGCTGGGGAGATGGCTCAGCAGATGAAGCGCTTCCCTGGCAAATGCAAGGGCCTGAGTTCAATCCCCGGTTCTGCAAACAGAACAAAGCTGGCTCTGCAGGATGGACTCTGGAAGAGTAATGGCTAAGGGTTCTCAAAGAAAGAAGGGCTGTTACAGCAGAGCTGGGTCAAATTTTCCAAGCAATCATATAATATATGAAAATGATTATATATATTAGCAAGTCCTTTTATTAATAAAAAGGAATTCATAAGCACACGGACTTGATGACCACCTCCGATAATGTGACATATTCATAAGGCAGGATTAACTTTGGGCATCTAACCTTGTAGTTCTTCACAAAGTGAAAGCGAGATTCTTACAGAATCTGTTCTTTCATGGCTACGTTGCTAGATAGTATTTCAGCAATACAATTCCTAATTGGGAGATCAGCATCACCGGGGGTGGCACCCCTTAAACAACAAGACTGTAGACAGTTAGGATCCCGGGCTTAAGCCGTTTTCATTGCAGGACAAACCACTGAAGAGGCTCCTGCTTTGGAAGGACAGGACCCAAATTAGGCAGAAAAGTTGGTTTCAAAGTTCTTGACAAGATGCTATTAGAATAACTGAGCCCCTTCAGGGCAGGCTGTAATGCTGCCCCTCGTCACCACAATCAGGATGAAACGCTGGCCAAACTTGGCCTTCGGGTACTTCACAAGTGACAATAAAAAGGACCAAGGAGAAAGTGCTGCCACCTGTGCTGTTCCAGGAGCGCTCACCTCTTCCTGTGAGCGGTGCTACTGAGTTTTCAGTTACTTCATTTACAAGGATACAGAATGCCTGTTCCTGGACGTCTACACCGGTGCAGGAGGCTGCAGCCCCGCTATCTGATGAGCCCCGCAGCAGATGGGCTTCCAAAACGTGTCCATTGAGACCCTTAGGGAGGACACAACTGCCGTATTTAATTATCCCAGCGAAACTAGGCATTCAGCTAGATCCACTCAGTTTGCCATCACCAATTAAGGCTGTGAGAAGAGGGACAGGATCCTAACCAAGGCCCAATTTATTTTATACCCAGTGGTAGAGGACATTTTGCCACAGGTGGACTCTCCATCTGCAGGTGTGTATTTGTAGCCATCACTGGTCTAGAGCATTTGCTCAAATGACACCACTTTGAGCCTCTCCTGGATTTCACAGCCTCATGGGAGGACTGAAGGAGAGGTGACACCACAATTCAACACCTACCACCAGCACTTTGCAGCTGGGTCGCTGGGTACTGACAGCCAGGACACTGTAAGTCTGACCCTTAATTCTGTTCTTTAATAACTTGGCAGCAGTTCAGCAGCCAAAGGGCACCTGCATGCCAGGGGGGCTCATTAGTTTTTATTTGCTTTTCAGAAAGCTGGGCTGCTCCAAGGATCTCAGGCAGGTCCCTACTGTCAGGGATGGAAAACAGGCCAGCGTGTTTCCAGGGTCTGCAGGGGCTGGCAGGTGAATAAAGACTTTGAAGAACTTAAAAGTCTCGTAAATCTTTGGGTATTAAGAAGGGCTTTCGGGATTCAGTTTGATTTTTTAAAAGCACTTCAAAGTACACCAAATTTGTGGGTTAAAATATAAGGACATGATATACGGGAGGTGTTGCCTACTTAAAAATCTCTTAAATCTTTTATAAAATACAGGAGGAAATAATGTTTTTGTTTCAGTTTCTGTCCATTTCCTATGAGTGACAGTGAGGAAGCTCACATTTGGGTTAATTTGGAGGTCACAGGTGAGAAATCTGTGCATTCCTGGGTTTGCAGTGTCTCTTATCCATTTCTCTCCTGTGGCTCATAAATAAATCCAGTTATCCCCTTCTACCTCTCTCCCAGTGTTAAACCAAAATGCCTTCAGCGCTCTGGACTTTCTTTTTGGTGGTGAGCAGCATGCTGAATTGCTTACACTAGAACTGGGTTGGTGGCTTCATATATCTGAACCTAAAATCCACCAAAACTAAAAAAAAAATGGAATTTCTTTTCCTAGGAGCCAGTAATTGAAGGGAACAAAGGGTCCGTAAGATCTCAACTGGCCCTTCTTCCGCACCTGGGAAGACTGAGGGGCAAACTGGGGTGGCTTCTGACGGCCTGGGACCATCTGGTGGTCTCCAGAGCTGAGGGCTGACTGTGGCAGGCCTGTATCTCTACAAAGTTCATGTAAGTGTACCCAGGCCAAAGTGGTGCACGCTGCCAGCGGCAGAGGCTCTTCTTAGGCCCACGGAACCCTCCCTCTGGCTGGAAGGGAGCAGTCAGCTCTTCAACAAGTCCTCCTCCCTGCTACTCCACCCAGGGATCTACTTGCTCCACCTAAACTTTACAACTCTTTCTAAGCCACGCACACCTTCAGGCTTCTCAGGCTAATGATATAGTGAATGTTAAAGTTTTAAAAACTATTGCAGTAGGAGACGCAGTACCATTATTCCTCCCGAAATTTTCCTCATGTTGAACACACTTATCCCATTGTTCTTGTCATTTTCTAAAGTAGTTCTGGAAGTCTTTTGTGTCTTAAAAAAATCTGGTAAGGCAGGGCTGGTAAAAGCCTACAAGTGTGTCCTCACCTGCCCTTATGTACTAGCTCTGGCAAAGGGCCATTTTCAACTCCTCCCCACAGTCCAAAGGATCCGAAGAGGTAAACATTTTTAATTGCTCATTTAAGACACTCATGAAAGAGGAATTCCAGAACTGTTTCAGAAAGTAGCAAAACAAGGTATGTGAGTTTGAAGCAAGGGTGAGTACTCCGAGGGGAGATTAACATCACTGTGTCTTGCTGTAACAATTTTAAATTTAGACACACACCATATTTTCATTTATACCTCGTACTTGGCACCAGGAGCAAGTGACTTTCCTGCTCACATACTCACTACTGGTGACAGCTACAGGTCTCTACTCGTTGTTTATAGCCATAGTCTTGGCTCTGCAGGCACCTACACTCCTGAGACTTTCGGCTTCCTTAGATTGATGCAGAGTGGTGGCATTTCAAAAGATAATTGTGATCCGCCAAGGCAGGGCTGTATTGTTTCCCTCTCAATTGTAACTTGTAGTTTTAATGATAAACCTTCTCCCTGCTACGGAGAAGAACAGGATAAAAGCCTCTGATATGCTAATTACTTTCACTTGTCACCTACTAGAATGGCCTTGATACTTAACTGTTCACACAGTGAGATAAAAAAATCTGCTTAATTATTCTAAAATAAAAACGACTATTGCGATCAGACATATTCTAAGGTTTGGTTTGCACCAGCGGGTCCTTAGTTAAGGGATATACTTTGTACCCGAAGGCTTTCACCATGATGTGAAGTTGCCCACAACTACAGGTACTGTGAGAACACCAGGGGACTTCTCAGTGACCCGGCAGTTAGCTGGAAATGCCTATCTGAATGGCTTCATGGACGTTTCCTTGGATCTTCAAACATCCGTGTTAAGGTGAGTTTTAACAGAAGAGTTTACAGCTATTTTAGACATGCTTTTTTGCATGGCCCTCTGCAGACAGACTTGAGATTATAGTTTTTGCCGGTGTAGACAGAACTGTCACCTTCCCCACAAATTACCTTTTTGTGTTGCACAGAGGTATCATAAGAAGGGTAGGGGTAGAAAGCCTCCCAGTTAGCCCTTGGTCAGAGTCTGTTGTTTTCTCTATTATTTGAGACAGGGTCTCACTGTATAGCCCAGGCTGGCCCCAGCTTGTGTCGATCCTCCTGCGTTGGACTGCTGTCTCCTCTGAATGTGGCCCCCTACCTGCTTAGACGCCCTCTGTAGCAAAGGCACCTGCCCTGGCTCATGACGCAGAGCTGCCTTCCAACCAACAGGACAGTCAGCCATTGTCAGGCTCTTACTAAAGTCCGAAACATCTGTAGAACACGCAGGTCACTGATGCCTCTGGAGTTCAGGGCTCATTCCCTGATCAAGCCTTTCCGACTCACGACAGCTCTACAGGACCCTTCTCTAAGGCCTGTTTCTATCTCCATAGCACTAACCTAGACTGCTTTTCTGGCTCTGCTTCACCTTAAGCCTGGGTTTGGCAAACTGCCGGTATGTTCTGGTGTGTCCTCGCAAGCTAGGATGGTTTCTTCCCAGCTGCAAAGGGTTGTGAAAGCAAGAGACACCATGTGACTCCCAGTGCCTGACTACCACGTGCCCTGTACAAAAATGTTGAGGCCCATGGACCTGTTCTCCAATAAAAGTGAGAACAAGCCATTTAAAATGCTGGCTGCACCACCCCGCTCTTGCTCCCAAGGGTTCCTGTGACTTAGGACAGAATCCACACTGTACCAGGGCCCGCGGCTCCTAAATGATGCAGCTGGGGCTGATCTATGCACACCCATTTCCTACCACTCTGCCTGTCATACCTGGCTTGTGGGAGGTGGCCTGGATGCATGAGGCCCAGGGACTTCCGGGCCCGTGTTCCCTCTGCCTGAGCCACTCAACTTCCGATGCACCATGCTTTGTGTTCATTCTACATTCCAGGTAAGGGTGTGACGGCGGCATCTCCCTCAGAGCACTGCTGGGGAGACAGCGCCAGGTACCCAGAAACATTTCAAGGGGTCAGCAGTTAGAACAATTCCTGTGGCCCAACCAATGCACCGTGCCATTTCTGTTTTCCAGATTCTGTAAAAATTGCACATCCATCTCACCAAGCTAGACTGTATGGCCCGTGATGACAGGCATAACTGTTCCTGGTGAGCCACTGGATCTGGCACTCAGTGACAAAAAAGAAAGGTGGGCAGGACCACCTGCTTAGTCCATATGCCAATTTCCTGCAAAGCAGAACCCTCTGCTGAGTTTTAGAGCTCCTGTGTCTTCAAAGAGGGTGGCTACAGAGACAGCCTCGGGATGCCTAGGGCCACACTGATGCAGGAGCACTGTGGACAGTGTTTAAGGTCCCGCCCACTCCAGTGAAGCCCTTGTGAGAACGACTCTTGGGGCATTCTAGGGCTCACTCTTTTTTCTGGCAATTCTTTTTTTTTTTAATCTTTATTTATTTCTTTGGTATAGGGTCTGGCTAAACATCTCAGACTTATGGTGATCCTCCTGTCTCAGCCTCCCCAGCACTGGGATTACAGGTGTGTGCCACCACGCCTGGTTTCAGAAGGCATCACAGCACAGGGTCAGCATGGCACATGGTACTGGGGATTGACCCTGGGTCCTTGCACTTGCCAGGCTGGTGCTTAGACCGCTGAGCTATCTCCCCAGCCCTCCTTCCTGCAATTCTTGCTATGGTTTCTCTTTTTAGGTTGACAGTTAAGGACGTCATGTGCTCCTCTTCCCTCCTAGACCATCGTGGTCTATGTGCTCTGTCCTATGCTGGATTTCAGTTTGTAGGTTACCTTCTCCTGATTTTTTCAAATTCCTGTTTTATTCTATGTATTGCTTTGTATATAACATCAAGGCATATAAGCTGGTAGTTTTAAGAAAGGCAACACTGGGTAAATAATTTAACCTGAGCTGTGGTTTACCAGGCTGTACAATGGGACTCCACATGCCACCTTCTGTGAACACTATGAGGGATAAACGCAACAGTGCGAGGCGCAGAGAACACCATCTGGCACACAGCAGCTGCCGATCAGAACTAGTCACTCCCTGATTTAGACCAGGCTGCACTCTTAGGGAGCCGCTAAGTGGTATTTAATATAGACCAAGACCCCAAGCGATCTGGAGTAAATTCACATGCACACTGCTGATGGACCACGAAAGTCTGCATTCACTTGACACCACCATTGCTCATGTGGACTTCTTTTAAACATTTATTAAAAAAGCAAATGTATGTTCATCTCAAATATAACAGTTAAAAATGGGAAAGCAATACAAACGACTTGCTACCAGCAGCATCCAGTTGTTGGACTCTCCCACCCCGCCTCACGACAGTCCTGGGCGAGCTCGGCGGCTCTGGGCCCCTCCATCCCACCATCCTCCTAGTGCAGGCGAAACCCAATCTTATAAAATTAACAATTTAAGGTTAAATAAGCTTAAATAAAGGTGTTAAATACAAGACACTTCATGAAGGCTTCTGTACAAAGGTGAACAAGTCTCGCCCTGTGCACACGGTCCCACTGGCTCGCAGCCGCCCAGAGCCCCAGCAGGGAGGCGGATGCACTTCAGCAGAGCAAGCTTACACAAGGGAACCGGGCCTTGGGTGACCACTGACGACCTGGTGAGCCATTTACAAGGCATAGGTATCTTCTTTTAAAAAAAAAAGTCAAAACACTGTTAATATTCAGGCACCATTTGTTCCTGCAAATAAATAAGTCTCTAAAGAACTGCATTTGATCTAGCGTTAAACACATCAGTGCTTGCCTCCAGCACAGCTTCCCTAGCTATTCGCCATGCCTCTCTTCTTATTGCTATAATAATGTGGCTGTGGAAATAAAACTACTGTACATCCAAAAAATAGAGCACCTTTAACATTAAAGTATATGTCTGATTATTTGTCTCCATGTTTATTTTACAATACTAAAGCCCAGCTTCGGTCCACTGCTTCAGCATCTCTGCAGGTCACCTGGCTCAGCAAGGGGCATTCACACTCATCCCTGGACTGGGCTGAGCCAGGTGCCACCCAGCAGTGTCCCCGCCAACCGGGTCTACATTCACCTTCACCCAGGAGTAACAGTCCTCTTCCCGCCATGCTGCTCTGCGTGCTCGTGTCCTGCTAGGGCAATGGTGTGACAAAGAATAGAATAGCAAAAACATCTATGGGTGTGGACAGCACGCGGGAAGATGCGCACAAGACAGGGGCAGCAAGTGGTCTCCAGGAGTCCCCAAGGAGATGCGGGGGACAGGGGGACTAGGACTTCTTGTCCACAGTGTTGAAGAACCACTCTGTGAACCTGCGCAGCTGGGCTGCAGCTGTCTGTGACTCCTCCTGCAGTCGCCGGTTGTCCTGCCGCAGATGCTGCACCTCCGCCTGCAGGACAGCCTTGTCCTGCTTCTCCTGCAACGAGCAGAAGGCAAGGAGTCATGTACTGACCAGGATGCTGGAGGACCTGGAACCCCTCATTCTTGTTATACGTAAGGACTCTCTGAGGAGCACTGCCTGCTCCCGAGCACTGCAAGGACACAGACAGGTGAACAACCCCACAGCCCCTCAGCTCCTCCCATGGTGCTCCTCAAACACTGACAGCTGCTATCCAGGAAGCTACCGACCAGTTTATGACAGTGAAAGACACACTGCCATTAATCCCTCTCAGAAATACTCCCTCTTGCTTTGAACACACTTAGGCCATCACTTGTCCCTCTTGAAGCTGTTCTGGAAGTTTCCAGTCCTGAGTGTCTTTATGAAGTATGACCAAATAGCTGGTGAATCCAGATGTCAAGTCATCCAATGGAAGGGCAGCCTCCTAAAAACATTATGATGGACCCTTGTCTACCTTGTTTGACCTGGAGCCCTGCAACTTCTGGCCCTTACCCTAGGTCACAATGCCCAGGAAGGACAAAATGGTTTGAACTCAGTCGACACTGTAAGAACCCCAACAGTGCAAGTAATGACTCTGAAGAAGAACTTCCAGAACTGACTCAGAAAGTGGCAAAACAATGGCTAAGTGGGTCTGAAGTAAGGGGGAGTGTTTTTGAGGGATTAATTATAATAAAATTTTAAAATTTAAATGCATAAATTTAAATGTGGCTTTTGATTACACTTTGAACAACACGCTTCACCCAGAAAGGGGAAGACAGTGGCAAGAGGCAGGGTGGGATCCCTTGACACTGTGTGGCCTTTCCTGGAGCTCCCATTCACTGTGTGGAACAGGAGCCAGGCCAGCTGTCAGTGGTTACTATGGGACCAGCACTCAGGCCCCCATCCCCTGGCCTCCACGCACACTGCACTTCCACAGAGGCTGGCCACGCAAAGCTCTGTGAGAATAAATGAGATCCTCAGACCAATCCCACCTGGGGTTTCCAATGGGGCACAGTGAGACCCCCCTTCTGCTGCTGCTCTGCCATCCTCCTCCCATGCTCCAGTCCTGGCCCTCCCCTGGGGATGTTTGGGCAGCTCAGTCCCTGAACCTGGGCTGGCAGGGAGGGCAGCAGCTAGACTCCATACACGGCTGCTCCTCCTTGCGATCTCAGGTCCTCTGAGAACTTACCCTCAGGTGGTAAGCCCCACCACCCTCGCCCTGCCTGCATCCTCAGCTTTATCAATGTACCTCTGTCTACTGAGTGTAAATGTGCAAGTGCCGAGCTGTGCACACGTGTACACACACAGTGCCCTAATGGTAGAAACCAACCCCATGCTCAGCCAATGCCTCGTCCTGCCGGTCGTCTACATCAGGACTGGACCCCTACCATTCCCTTCCCACTTGGCCCCACTCATAGCGCACCAGCTATACTCTCTCTTCTTGAAAATCCACATCATGCTGCCAAGATAGCAATCTCCCACGATGGTCTCTGTTCCCTTTCCTGGGATGGCAAAATGGCTAGTGACAGGGCACACTGTGAAGCAAGGGCCCACTAGGGGCTGTGGAAAGAGGATCTCACTCCCTGTGAGGACTGGTGGTATACAAATATAGTCTAGAGCAGGGCTAAGGTGAAGATCAACATGTCGAGTAGAAGAAACTGACAGGATAGGCCAGATTTTCTGTTTGCAGTTCAGTCTTCTGAAGTTGGTTCACCATATGGTTGGGGCAACTGTCAACCTGGAGAACTGAAAAAATGCTAACCTGGAATACCCTGCCTCCTGGAGTCCTGGTCATACACAGCTATGGATATCAGAACCCCAGTATATCAGCTACAGGTCTGCAAAGAGCTCAGACCACAGGATTCTCCTTTCTATTCATCGTTGGCTTTTGCTCAGGTCCGTTATCTTTCCTGGCCTCCTCAACTTGTAACAGCTAAAAGGGGCCACCATGCATGCATAAGAAAGGGCTCTGAATACGTCCTTACCTTTCGAAGGTCGGTCTGCAGTTGTCGGAGGATCAGCTCCAGCTGGTTGACTTTCCCAGTCAGCGTGGATGGAGAGCGCTCCCTAGCAAACAAGGTGGAATCAGACTCGCAAAGCTCAGTGCTACGAAGGACATGAAAGTTCACCATCACTCAAGTCACAGAGCACCTAGAATTGGGAAGGAATGACACTTGCGGGGACACACCTGTCACAAATATATGGTGTTGGGCCAGCCAAATAGCTCAGTGAATTAAAGTGCCTGCAAGCAGGCAGGGCCCGGGGGTTTGATTCCTAGGCCTGCCGAGTTGGCCCCGCCCCCGGGGTGCACTGAGATGACAATTGAGACTGGGCATGGTGGTGCGTGCCTGTAATCCCAGCTCTTGGGAGGCTGTAAACAGGCAGATCACTATGAGTCTAATCTAGTAGTAAGACCCTGAACACCCTGTAGATCCTTCCCTAAAATACAAAAAAAACCCAAACCAAACACAACCAAAACCAAAAAACCCCAAATATACAGTGTGTGCATGGAGAGCAGGAGACCAGCCATAGTCTAGGTTCCAGGCAATTGTGCCCTGGGCACAGAACCACAGCACAGCTGTCCTGGAAGGAGAGGCTGGTGTCCTCATCCAGTGTCACCATACTCAGCAGGTATAACACTCATCTAGGGGTCCCCCCGCCCCCGTGGCTCAACACTGTGCCATGGAGTCACCCGCTTTGGCAGACAGGACAGTGGAGTGGCTATACAACCCAGGGCTGCCTTTTCCAGTGGGCAGAATGCTCAGTCCATCCCACTCGGTTCCTTCCCTGACTCTTCAGGGCTGGGGAAACCACAGCTCTGAGAACATGGTCTCTTGCATGGCCTGGGACTAGCTGAATCCTTGTCAACTACTGAACAGACAGTGGGAGGCAGAGGTCTACACACCCAGCAGCATCCATGAAGTCTTTGCCACTGCCTGGATCGACACACAAGGGCAGTTCCGGGGCCCCTTCCAAGTCTTGCCTGTGCTGCAGATCTGTCAGGGTGCAGAAGGATGCCACTCTCTGGTCTGGGGGATCAGCAGGAGAGAAGGGTTAGTAATAGCCACGGAGGAATGTTTCTTTGTCAAGAGAAATACAGTAGCTAAATGAAATGTTTCCCCTTCCAAATCAGTTATTTCCCTATTTAAAAGAAAACAAAGAAAAAGAAACTCAGGCAAGCTGCTGACAAGAAGAAAGCACAAAGACTGGCTGTTCCGCTTGGCTGTATGGCGCACACATCACAGCCTGGATATTAGCTGGCAGACCCGGATTTGCCAGAGCCAATCTGCTTTCTTCCCACATCCCAAGAAATGCCAAAGCTG
This sequence comes from Octodon degus, assembly GCF_000260255.1. Lineage (NCBI taxonomy): Eukaryota > Metazoa > Chordata > Mammalia > Rodentia > Octodontidae > Octodon > Octodon degus. The sequence goes on from NW_004524703.1 coordinate 2,478,516, forward strand.
CCGGGGGTGGTGCATGAAAAACAGGTTCAATGATGACTCAGCCAATAAACAGGACCAGGAAGATGGACCTGTTGCAAGCTCCCCCAACCCAGAAGGCATTCCTGAGACAGCACAGCCAGGACCACATCCTATGAGAGCCCCCAGCCCTTAGCATGTGGACAACCATGCAAACGTGCAGACACATGGAGTGTACAGGACAGGCTATGGCATCGGGCCCAGGGCAGTGCTGGACAATCACCTAGATAGGATGCGTGGTGACAGAGCAGCCCAAGTTCTTCGTCTGAGTCAAGACCTGAAATAAGATTTAGATGCTCCTATGAACGGAATGTCTCTCTGTGCTTGAAAAGCTCAGGGGCCCTCACAGGCTCATGTAAACAGGTCACATGAAGCAGAGCACGCATGCATGTGTATGCTTGTATGTGTGCAAGAGAAAAACAGGATAAATTTCAAAAGCCAGTGTGCTGTGATGCCAAATGGCGTGGTGAGGCACATTTCCTGTTTCACCTGTCCTGGCTGAAAGCCAGGGTGCTGTGCACAGTAAAAGTCCCTTGCTATGCCACTGTCACACACATGTGCGTACACACTGTTTGAACCATAAGCACATACTGCAATTTGACTCCCTACACATTTCAACGGAGAGGCAGTGAGGGGACTGGGCCGAGCAACCTCCCATGGCCACAGAGGAAGGTCAGAGGGCCCTGGAGACTTCCCAGTGCTGTACGCATGACCAAGCCACCATAAGGCCTGCTCACGACATAAGGCCATGCTGACCTCAGCTCTGGGAACTAGGCCCTCCACATTTGGACAGTGCAGGACTCTGACCTCGTGGTGGGCCAGCAAGGCTGAAGAGCTCCCAGGAGAAGCCCTGTCCATACCTAGCAAGCGTGGGTTCAGGACCCCATCTCAGGACCAGCGTTGCTCTGGCGCCCCCATGGCTGGCCTCTGAACTCACAGCTGTACCTGAAGCCTCCTCCCCAGGACCATCTGTTCCCAGCCCTAGTCTTTGAGATCACACCTGCATCCCAGGGAAGCGGCTCCTCTCACGCCGGTTGATGGATGGGGAAAAACTGCTCTTGGGTCCGTGTCAGGTGCTCTGCTGTTAATTTATCCCACTCTGTCTCCCTCTAGCTGCTGGATGAGCCTCCTAATGAGGCTACCTGCTCATTTGGTTTATGGAGGGTCACACAGGTGCAGCTAATTAGAAAGGATGGTGATGTCGAGGCTGTCAAGTGCACTTGAGGAAAGCAGGCCTGTGGGCTGCCAGCACAGAGCGTAAGGCATGGTCACCCTGACAAAGGCCAGGGCACTCTTGGAGTCCCGCTGAGGCTGCCCAGCCACCCATCACAGGGCTGCTCTCCAACCCTCTGGCCTCCTGCTAACACCTGCCAGAGGCAAGCACATGCACCCTCCAACTACTTTTTCTGTAAGGTTCACAAGTGGAATCTTCTACAAGATGACAAACACTCTATACATAGTCACAAGAGACAACTGCAGTATAACGCAGTGCTCAACGGCAGGGTTTTCTGCGTGATGAAAGAACTTGTAACTTCATTATGAGCAGCGCACCGGGTCTACGCCAAAGGTCTGAGCCGTAGCAGCTTAACATAAGCCCACTCTTCGAGGCCCCAAGGAAGGCATATTGTCAGATTTGAAAAAGAAGAAAAGGGGGGAAGAACAGAACGAGCCATGTTTTTGTTCCAGAGGAAATCTAACTAATTACTGATGATAAAGGAATGTCCAAAAGTGGATAAAGAATTATTTTTTCACTTTTTGAATAAGTTCTACTGACTCAACCTCATGACCATTTATTTAGTCATTTTTTTTTTTTTCTTACTACGCCTGGCTGATGCTGATGGTCCAGTTCACACACCAGGCTGGAAGCACTGTAGTGTGCTCTGTTATTTTTCTATCGGAGTTGATAAGCTACACATACATGTGACACACATGTATCCTGCTACTGGTGGCCAGCTGTTCAGATATTCCTCGGAGAGAAACAAGGTCCTGCAGGTTGGACAGCCAGAAGCCAGAGCTGAGACCTGCCTCCACCCACCAGGTGAGCCACTGGTTTGGAGGCTGGAGTGCTAAGAGAAGCCACTTGGCTGGGCAGACACGAAACATCTTTGTAACAATGCTAATCTTCTTGACAGTTTCCAGTGGCAGCTTGGGCTTCTACTGCTGATTTCTGTGAGAGAAGCATTTTGTAATCAAGTGACTACTGACCTGGAACCACACTATATACAAGCAAGACTTAAGCTAAGGAGTACATGAATTCTGTAGGGTGCCTGCCAGACCCAGCACAGGCCCCTGACATGTACTGCCTGCTTGTTTCTGTCCCTCCAACTTCTAATACCTTTAAGCATGTCTGATGAAAGAGTGACACAAGGCACAGCTTACACAAGAAACAAGCCACACCTTTAAATAATTTTAAACCTTATTTCAATGTCATGTTCCTAATTTTAAATGTATCTAACCCTAAATAAAAGGACAAAGGGTCATTGAGTTATCTTGTACCATATAGGGTTGGGATGGCACGACAGCAGACTAAACCACTCCCACATACCCACTGCTGCCAGCAGCACTGAGCACTATGGGCCCAGCCTGCACGAGTGGGATGATTAGCAGTCCAGGCTGCCCAGCATGAGGGGCAGGATGAGCATGTGACAGGGAACCACCGAGTGGGTACACCAGCAGGCAGGAGGCTTGATCAGTTATTCGGCTAGCACAAAGCTGTTCCAACATTGCTTTGCTAAAACTACAAACTAAAAAAAGCTAGAGTTTTACGGCCACGTGCAAGAAATTACAGGCCCTGGTTCTGACACCTATGCCTATGGAGTTGCAGGAAGCTGACTAACCACAAGAAAGAGCGAAAGAGCTTCAGCACAGAGTACTGTGGTTTAGGCCAGGGGTGACAAACCTTCTAGAGCTTTCAAGGATCACAAACAGCCCACTGTGGCACACAGGCCATGGCTTCCACACTGGTTTAGGCTGCAGGCAGCCCACGGGCAAGTGCAGAAAGATGATGGCATAGATTAATGAATAAGGGCTCTAAACTCTTTGCATGAGACATACCAGTGCATTGGCCTGAAACAATTTTAATTTACTTTTGAGAAAGTTCTGACTGATTTACTATATTAAGTTTGACTTCATTTTTCTTCTTTGTGGGAGACTTTCTTTTCACAAATTATGGTACCATTAGAAGCTACCGAGAAAGTCACATTGTGTTTATGCTTATATACACACAAGCACATCAAACAGCATTCAACTTCAAACTGAAACTTTAGAACTGAAGAAGTTATCACAAAAACTTATGCTCACTATTCTAAGAAATCAAGGGCACAGGGGACATAAAAATGCAGACTATTTTTTGGAAGATGTGCTCCTGCAGCGACCTTCCCCCTACAGCAGTGCTCGACGTGCACTAACCCTGCGATCTTACTCCCAGACACTCCCCCTTGGACTGCTTCGGGGCCAGGGTGTCGGTCACCACCCGGGGCAATGTGCAGCCCTAGCGGAGCGCAGGCCTTCTCTGGCCGGGACGCAGACTGCACTCTCACTTGCCAGCGTGTTATTTTACCTTTTAAGCTCTTTGCTCTTAAACACCATCTCAGTGACAAACGCTCAAGAACACACCAAGCGGTTCCTTCTGGCATGTATGGTGGTAGGTGCAAGGAGCTTTAAATCCTTTTTTCTTTGTGGTTCCAGGGATTTTTTGTGGTACTCAGGACCTTGCACTTGTCTGAAAGCACTTATTCCACTGAGCTATCTTCTCAGCCTGCTCCTACTTTTTTTAAAGCCTCTGGATATACATTTTAATTTTTATTTCTTTCTAACAAATGGTGCAAAAATTCAGACATTGTCAGCTATCTTAAGATATATTAAAGTATTGGGGCCAGGGAGACAGCTCAGCTCAGCAGCATAAATGCCTGCCTAGCATGTGCAAGGTCCCAAGTTCAATCCCTGGTACCACAAAAAAAAAAAAAAAGATATATTAAAGTATTAATCTTTAGGCAAAAAGTCCTATTTATGTACTGCTGAAATGGCTCAACAGTTCTGGAAGCAAGTTGTATCCTAGGAGGACTGCCCCTGAGTCTCCTAAAGAGGCTCCATCTCCCTTCCCCTTCACCACTTGATGCACATGCAGGTCTTTATGTGACGTGGCTCCTGCTACCATCCACCACGGGAGGGAGGCTCCTATACATGCTGGGCAATGAGGTAGCAGCCAGATATGCCCCAAGTAATCTAAACATTTAAAAAAAACCCCACGGAACACACCTAGCCTATCAAACGTCATAGCTAGACAAGGTGGCGCACCAGAGTGCTGGTTCTTCCTTTTTGGAGATCACGGCTGAGGGAGTGGCTCAGCATCAGCAGAGCAATGGACCACATTCACAACTCAAAGCAGGGCTTTTATGGAATGTATGCTACTTCCGTATCAGTGGAAAACTGGGAAATCTCAGTTGAGCAAGGTAGGGACTAATCACACCTAAGAAGGCTGGCTACACACGGCAGTGCACGGCGGCCGAACGATCCGGTTGTATTGGACTGCTCAGCAATTTTGCTGAAGGAGTCTGATGTGCAAAGGGCACATCGCACCTCACTAGATGAAAGACCTGTATGAATCAAAGTCTGAAATGAGCCTCGGTCAGTTTTTCAAAATGGGCCGTCACAGCAGTGGAGGCGACGGCCTGGGCCGGCAGCATCCTCACCCTGGTCACATTCGCTCCTGGGCTGATGAGACTGCTCCATTTTCCGACACCTGGGCTTTTAGTTATTTACCTATTTTCTTACTAATTTTTAATAATACCACACGTTATTTCTCGATGTCAAGCTTTCTTATTCTTTCCAATAATTTCCATCAGTCAATTTTCAGGCATCAGATTTCTGGTCACAAGGCAGATACATTTTTCTGGCTCTGGCTACACACTGTCACAGTGCTTGAGCAAGAAGACGCATCACTTTATAATCTGTATAATGACACCAGCTGCGAGTATTCTTCACAGCTTCTCAGACTGCCGCATCATTTGTCCTATTCAAAAGGTGCGAGGTGGTAGCTCATTACCATTTAAATTTACACGTAGGGCTAGACATTGTTCCACGCTTATTTACCACGTTGTTTCCATCTGTGGAAGGCTTCCATATGCCTCCTCTGCTCGCCGTGGAGTTGGTAAATCCCTTTCCTATTTAACTCTTAGGTATATTTAGCTTTCTGTATGTGATCTTTATTTTATCTCAAAATGACTTATTCTATTTTTAAATTATTATTATGCAGTTGTAATTATTATTGATTTATATTTTTTTTGTTGAACATTGTTTGTCTATTTACCAAATGGATATAATTAAGTTCTTTACTATATCTCTGGATAGCTGAATTGAAAGTGTACTAATCTACATATTAATTTTAAAAATGATCACTTTTTTTTCTCTAAAGCTTTGTGCCCATTTTTGTCCTTACTGCTATGAAGACTTTTCAGCTCCTGGAGTGTTTCCTGGATTTTTCTCATTGTAATTCAATGATGGCTTCCATCCCAAAGAACACATAGTCCTGGCTTGCTGATCTACGGGTATCCTTTTTTTTTTTTTTTTTTTTTGCATTTTAGGAACGGTCTACAGGGTGTTCAGGGTCTCACTACTAGGTCATACTCATAGTGATCCACCTGTTTACAGCCTCCTAAGAGCTGGGATTACAGGCGCACACCACCAAACCCAGTCTCAACTGCAGTCTCAGCACGCCCTGGGGGGCAGGGCTGGTATGGCAGGCCTGGGGATCGAATTCCTGGTCCCTGCACTTGCTTGCAGATGCTTTAATCCACTGAGCTATTTGCCGGCCCTCTGGGTATCCTTCATGGAGGGAAGGCTGGGGCTCCCTGGAGAGGAAGAGCCTGGCCCTGGCCCTGGCCCCTGGCTGGCCTTGAGGCCTGCATGAGCCTAAAGAATGAGGCAGACACAATGTCCCAGGCTTCCCAGGCCAGAGCATGGCCTTTGATCCCCTGACTTCCTCCGCTGCACATGCAGTGCAATCACCAGCTGGGCACGGGGTCCAGCTGTGTCGTTCATCAGGTCTAGGGGCCAGGAACCTTGGAACAGAGCTCACTACTGTGAAACACACTGAACGAATGCAGCAGCGAAGGACAGAACGTGCTGGAAGTCATGACGACAGAAGCTGGCTTGCTCCCTATCAGAGGCAAGGCACCAAGAAGTGGGTTGAAGCAGGTGTCTTCCTATATCTACATGGTTTCTGGTCACCTGGCTGCTGGCAAAAGGTGTCCCCTAGACTGTAAACAGTCACTGCACTGATGCTGACAAGAAAGAGCATGGTAGAAACCTGGGATGGCAAGACCTGTGTAGGGCAAACAGATCACAGCAGAGTCTGCACTGGCACTAAGTTTCCCAGCTGTTCATCTTGTGAACCTGGCAGCTTCAAGCTCCCAAGGCCCTTCCTACTTGATAGAACCTCACTTGGGAGGAAAGATAGCATACTATATCCTATATTACTACCTCTACCTGTTAGACAGGAGCAGAGGCAGAGAGGAGACACGGCTGGTCCTATCCAGGAGGTAACTGGTGTCTGCCTAGAATTCATGTCTTACAACACACTAAATGACATGGGTCTCTACTGCACGTGCTTCTTACAGCACGATCTAGCCCCTGAACAGATCCTGCCCCTCAGTCAGTGCACAGGCCTGCCGACAGTGCTTCCAGGGACCAGGAGCCGGAGAGTCATTACCTTCAAATGCCCGTGCGGCGTCCACCAGGTGGGACCAGTCCAGGCCCATAGCTGTGTCTGGGAGGGGCATCAGGCCAGGGTCTGTGCACTTGGACTTATCTGATAAGGACCCATCGGAGAACCAGAACTCATCTGAACAGAAATAAAACAAAGCATCAGTCAGCCAGAAATAGCAGAGTTACTGCCACCCCTCAACAGTCAGTCACAGCCAAATAACACTGTCCCAGTCAGACATCAGGTCACCCCCATGCAGTAATAGCTGGAAACTGCCATCCCCACATAGTTACAGCCTAGTTACCACCATCCCCACAGTGTAAGCCAGCCACAGAACAGACATCACTGTCCCCACCCAGGGCCAATTACTCAATCACAGGTACCATCCTCCTCAGCTGGGCACGCAGGTCATGGCAGAGTCACACCAAGGCCACTGCCATCCCCACCAAGTCAGTCACAGCACAGGGACTGCTGTCTTAGCCAGCCAGCCAGTCAGTCAGTGTTATGGAATGCTGTGTCCACTCACAGACCACGGCAGCAGCGCGTACTGCTATCTTCACAGCGTAAGAGAAAGAGGAAGTGTGTCAAAGCATGGGGGCCTCTGTCCCTACACTGACTTAAAGCTCAGTTACTGCCAGGCCCCTCAGAGTCAGCCATTCAGTTGCGGTGTGGGCCCTGCTACTGCCATAGAAAATCAGGGAAGCTGGAGCACACTTACTGCCAACCCCTCCCAAGATGAGAGAGGAAACTTTTTCTAAGACATCTACTACTTTTTGGGACAAAGGAACACAATCAGCCGCAGTCACCCTGTGTCACCTCACCATTGTCCCCTCCTGGAAAATTTCCCTAAGCACTGAGTCAGACTGACTGAGGGTGACCTGGATCTCCTTCAGGTGACTCCGAGGACAGTGCTGCAGGTCTACACTGCTTTGGAAAGATCAGCAGCAATCTTTCCCTTTCCTGATGATTCTTAAGCTTCACTGAAAAACACAAGTGCCTGAGCCCAGTGACACAAACTCCAAATGTCTTAAGTGCCAATTATTACAAAAATGCAGTGAGACTACCTTCATTTTTATTAACAGACCAGAAGGAAAGAAGACATTATTTTATACACACAAATGTCTACCACAAAAATGGTGGCTGGGCTGCTTTTTGTAACTGAACAGAAGTCGCCTCAACATCTCACACATCACTGGATGGTTTTGCTTTGGCAGCAAATGTAGGTCTGTCCCTTTTTACTCTCTCTCTCTCTCTCAACTCCCGTCCTGGTCTTTCAAGCGCGCTCATCATTAATGCTGTGGTGAGGAGCCCACTCTGCATCTGAAGCTGAGTTCACTGAGGACCTCGATGTCTTCACCGTGCCTTCTCTGAGCGCACCCCAAGCACACAGTGCAGCTGCTTGCAGAGGCATCAGACTAATGAGACCAATCAAAACCATGGCCTCCTGGCTGTCTGAGCCTGCAATTAAGCTAAGTCAAGGACATAATTAACCAAATGCACCTGTAATTTTCATTCCTGCATTCTTCTGGGAAGCTGTGGAATTCTGGCATCTAGACAGAGGCACACAGTGCTTGTAAATTTGGCCTTGAAGGACAGCAACAGTATTTTCACATTGTTGACAAATGCAGCCTTGGCGGATCTCTCACCAGGGCAGCAAGCTAATCTAACAAAGCTATTTTAAAGCTGTGTTTAGGTGCAGTGATGTTCTACCAGCGTATTCCCAGCCTGCACTCTGAGAGTGCCCTGGAGTAGATACTTTGTCAAACTCTCTTTAAATGCTCATTGCTAGTGAACGAGGCCTGTGTAAAGTGCTCCGTCCCAGTTGTATAACATTATTGAAAAAGCAAAACCATAGGGATAGTACTAAGAGCAGCAACCATTACAGGCCGGGGCCAGGGGAACGACAGGAGAGACACAGGGTTTTCCAGGCAGCAACACTACTCTGCAGTGCTGGAGATGAGTCCTTGCTCATTTGCCCAAGGCCGTGGAACGCATGACACCCGGAACGCAGCCTAACATGGACTCCAGCTGACAGTGAAGTGTCAGTGTGCTTCCAGGCCTGGGCCCTTGCACCACTCTGGGGAGGGCTGCTGCCGACGGGGAGCCTGTGGCAGGGGCAGGGTGGAGGAGGCCTGGGAGCACAGGCGATGGCAGTGCTTCCTGCTCGGTTTTATCGTAAACTTAAAACTGCTCTGAAAAGTATTTATTTTTTAAAAAGTGAAGCACTAGGGAAGCCGAAACAGGAAGATCACCATGAGTCTGACCTGCGTAGAGAGATCCTGTACCAAATACATACAAAAAAAGTGAAACTAAAAAATCAATGTATCTTTCACAGTAAGTAGGGAAAGCGTGGATTTAAGAGTGCACTGACAGCTTCACCATGGGGTACGCAAGCACGCTAAGTGCTACACACCAGAAAACATCATGGGCATCGGAACACAACTGTAGTAGTTTTGGTAAAGCTTCCAACAGGTACCTGCTGAAGTTTCCTGTTTATAAAAGGAGAAGCTACTTGGAGAAGTGCTGGGGATTCAGAACACAGCCATCTGACCTTTCATCTTGTGTTAAGGAGTTTTACAGGTGTTGTCAGTCTAATGAATGGACCCTTGAGCACAGGGAACTGTTACTTACAGGATATGTTTGGAACTGCATGAGACAAGCTTCATGTTCAGTTATGTAACACATCAGAAGAACTTCTGTTTCATTCAGACTTGGAAATCTATGTGTATTATGGAAGTTAAAATTCACTCTAATGACTTCCAGGGTGAAATTTAAAAACCTATTTTTAAATTCCTATGCTTTCCTGTAAACTTAAAATTAACTACAAAAAATAAATTTTAAAAAAAGCCCTTAAAACCCAACACATTTATAAAAGAACTGGTATCATGTAAAAAACTCATAATTTTATAATTTGAAGGGAAATCATCAGATTGACTGGTGCCTAGTACACTGGAGTAAGAGGGACACACAGGAACACAGGTGACATGCATTTGATCACAGATGCGCTTACACGTTCCACAACCACCTGGCACCCTCCCTGTCACTAAGGCTGAGCTTTAAGGAGAGCTAGAAGGACAGGACACCCAAACTTCCTTCCTTCTCATCCCCTGCCCACCACGAAACCCACCTCCTTTGCCACAGTTTCCCTTTTTAAAGATCAGGCCTTATGTACTTTTTTTTCCTTTAACATAAAACAGCTGAGATGAAACAAATCACTGCAGGACTTGATAAAAACGTGTAATGTGAACTTTTCTACCCCTTTCCAAATGAGGTAGTACTGTCTAATCACCACCCTCATACTGTCTATCCTGGGGCTTTTGTATTGGAAAGTTACTGTTACAAAAGAAAAAAAAAAAAAAAGAAAGCATGCCCCTAAATGACACATATCTACAACACAAACAGGTCCCACACCACCCTGGGACACAACCTCAAGAGCCTGTTGGGGCACCAGAGCTGCGAGATGCTGGCCTTTACTTACTTCGCAGGCTGCCCATGCTGGGGGCAGGGTGGGTCCTCGGAGGCAGGGTGCTGTGGTAGGGTGGGGTGGTGCTGAACAGGATGTCGTTGGGCAGGGCCTGGTCCAGGATGGAGCTTCGGGAACTGCCGAAGGAGGACCCCCTCCGTGTGCTGCACACGCTCTCATCAGAGAGGGTGCGGTACAGCGACCTCCTTGGAGACAGGTTCCCGTAGAAAGAAAACTAGTTGAACAAGAAGTGGAGGGGGAGATGTTAAGAAACCGAAGGCCTGGAGGACACCTATCTGAAGATACTGGGACAGCGTCTTAAGAGCTTCCCTGGAAAGCTGAGCCAGGTGCGCTGGCCATCATAGCCAATCATCATTTCTCTGGCAAATGCCTTGGATTTTAATGTTCTCCTCTTTGACATTCTGTGAAATATTATCATGAATTAGACATGCACAGCTTTATTAATTCTGAAATGTTAAATGGAAGTTCCATAACCTTATAGAAATGAGAGCTTCTGGAAATATATAAAGTTGCCATTTTAATACTTATTCAAAATCCCAAGTGCTAGCTTGATTTTAATTGAAAATGACTACTTTTTAATATTAGGCAATTTCTACATCAATCAACTGTGTGTGAAATTCAATCTAATCTAAATAACAAAACTAATTTTGAATACTTAGAATTTCTAAGCTACATGAACATGCTCAGGAAAAATGGTTTTAGTCCAGTGAAAAGCAGCTGTCCATTTAGAAATATTACTTACAAATGTCTATCTTCTAATTGCTAGAGACTGAGTTATTGTAATGGTTGATAATCAGATTGAAAGGAATCATTAAAATTACTGTGCGCTAAATCCTGGACAGGGTAAGGAAAAATCCTGACTAAGGAATAAGCAAGTAAGAAAAGTTAAATCAAATCTGAAACTCATAGCTACTTCCTTTGCATGCTGGACCACATTCCTTGCACACAAACAATAGTAAAAGCCGGAATGTTCACATCAGACAAATATAGACATGGCTATTTACATTTGCAAATGTGGCCAAGAGGCTAAAAATATTCCCATTGTACGGGTCCCTTCCACGCTGTAAGGTCTTTCCAGCCAGTGAACAGTAACTGCAGTGTGTGTGCAGTGGAGCCACATCTGTACTAGGAGGAGGAGGCGATCTGTCTTAGAAGAACAACATGCCAAGATGCTGTTCTACTCAGAGGAAAGCCATCTACACTCTGCACAGCAGTCCACCTTGACCCTGGCTGGCACATACCCAGCTGGAATCTGGTACACACAAGTTATCAAAATGACTGCATGTGCCGGAGTCTTACGGGATCCCCTGACACTCACTAGCAAGCTGCTCAGCGGCTGTGCTGATGACAGCATGCACTGGCACACTGGGAAGGCCACTCCAGAAGCAAACACAGCACGGGTAACGGTGGCACTGTCGTATGCACGGGACCCGGGAGCAGACTCCCCATGCACACTATGCAGACAGCAGAACACTGTGGCTCTCATTTCCTGTCCCTTTGAGTGAGAGGACAGTTGTGCTGCAAGCGTGATTCACTCCTGACTCCCACACCAGATGCTTATGTGGTTTCTTGTTTCATTCTCTGAAACACTTGCAAGAAGGGAGGACTGGGCTAGGTTACCTAAGACCCTTCTACTATTTTGCCTTATTTTACAAAGTAGCTTAAGAAACTGAAATAACAAAGAAGCTATAAATAAGTGTTCTTAGCAGTAACTAACAACACAGCAACTGCGGAGCTACATGAGGCTATACTGCTGAGCACCAGCGGGCCAGGAGGAAAGCCCTCCTTCCCGGGGTCTCTACCTATCTCTGGTCTGCAGAGTGCAAGGTTCAGTCCTCTGTGTGAGGCCAGCGGGGAGAGGCAGCACGGACACTGGTGCATTCAGGAATGGGGTGCTGGGGATGTCCCAGGCTGAGACAAAGATCAGGTGGTGTGAATTTCAAAGGCAGCTCCATCTAGGCACGCTGCTAGTTTCACCACGTCACTTCTTGTTGCTCTCACCTCCGGAACACAGTGAGTATTATCTCCTTCTATGAGATGGGGACACTGAGGCCACTTCAGTCATGCAGCTTACCACACTAGAGCTAGGATTTGAGGGAGGTGGGGCTGCCTGGCTTTCAGGTCTACCTGAGACAGGATGCTGCCTCCCAAGGACTGGTCATGGAGGCAACCCTGGAAATGGGCAAGGCTGCACTGACCCGCTGGAATACTAGGGGAATCCCTAGGGGGAGGATCTGGACACCCGTGAGATACTTCAGAGTTGCATGATTTAGTTAATGTTCCTGGTAACTAACCTTTCTCCTTCCTTCCTCCACTAAGGGGCTGTCAGGAAGCATCAATTTCAGAAAGTCTTCTTTGGACAGGACATGTTGAGTCTCTGAAAGGGCATCTCCCATGGTGCTCTGACACTGAGCAGCTGTGGCCATGACGTCCATTTCACTGTACATCCTGGTGGGACAAATTGGAGTAGAAAATCAGGGGTGGCGGGCTGTGCACAGCCGGTGACTCTGAGAATAAAAATCCCCATCTGGTTTCACCAGTGCATAAGCAGCTCCACAAGTCTTCACCACTAGGTCAGCTCCCTAAGACCAGACAGGCAGCTGTCCCCATACCATCTCACATCCAGGGGATGACCCTGGATGCTGAGGGACACTCCGGAACAACACAGAAACAAACCAAATCCTCAAAGCTCAGCAGGGGAAAAAAATTACCAACTCTCAGAACAAGCTCCTGCTTTCCCTTTCTTAACCCGTGCCCGTGAACACAGTCTCGATAACGCATCGGGGATGATCGCGTCTTTTGAGCAACACTGTGCTCTAGTGACTCCAGCTCTCCTCTCAGTCCAGGCCTGTGTCAAGCACGTTTTATTATTAGTAATTTCACAAAGCTGTTTGGATAAGAAAAGCAGCTGTCCTCCTTGATTATTAGGATATAAAAGTGTATTTAAGGACAGCGAAAGGCTGTCAAGCTGAATTACTGTTCCCATTCCTTTGCTGGGAGAAAGCTGCGGAGTCACTCATTGCGTCAATGCAATCCACGCACTGAAACAGTCCGGATGGTGCAGGGTAACAGGGGCTCGACTGTCAGCACACGTGTGGGGTCTGTGCCACACAGCCTGAAATGTACGCCTTCAGGAGGTGACAGCTGTGGATTGAGCTGTAGTGGATGAGCCTCACGTCACTGTCACATGCCCTCACATGCCCCTATTTCAAAAGCAAGGCCAGCTTGTTGCAGTAGGATAGCTGTCTAGGGAATTATCAGAATGAGTGGATTAAAACTAGGAGGATTTATCTGGACATCTCCATGGCCTCCGCACTGTTCCTGAGGTGTGACAGGCCAGCCTCTGCTCCTCAGATCTGGGGGCACAGGCAAATCACCGACGTGAGCAGGCAGTGGCCATGAAGGCAGTGCTCCAAACCTGGCTGTTTTATGGGATGGCAATGGCACCAAGGAGGGGGACAGAGAAGGACCTGGGACCTTGTAGGGCTTCTATGCAAGCTTCTAGGGAGCCCCTCACCTAAGGGTGGTGTTCACTACAATGCTTCTAAAAAGTACTTCACAGAACTTAAAAAGGGCTTGGGATGAATCACTGTAAAGCACTCAGAAACCTATTGGGTATGTATATTTTTCTAACATTTGTGTTTATAATAAAAAGGTGCAGCATAAAATTCCTTCTCAAACAGCTCATCTGCATTCATTTAAACTCTCCAGGGTGTCTCCTGGAAAGCCACAGCACACCCCACAGCTGGGCATACCCAGCCCTTGCCATTCCTGAGGACCCCATCAGTGTGCTGTGACTCAGGCCCTGAGTGTGCATGGCTCTGGGTGTCCATGAATAACAAGCAAATCGCCATGTAGGGAACAGCAGCAGGCTGGCTCTGCACTCCTGAAATGCAGATGCCCTATGTGTCTCTGCGCAGAGGGGTCAGCACACGTGTCACACTGCCTCTCAGAGATAAAGCACCCTCTCTACCTGCTACACCTCAGGCAGAAGTCAGGCAACATCTTCCCTTCTGTGCTGTCACTTACAAAGCCATGCCAGGCAGCACACTAAGCATGGAATTCAAACTGCTCTGGACCAGAGGCACAGGGGCACATGCGTGCAATTCTACCACCCTGGGAAGTGTGCTATGAGGGTCCCAAGCTTGAGCTCAGCCTAACTGAGCAAGATCATATTAGAATTAAAAGATACATAAAATAAAAAGGGATGAGGACACAGTTCAGGGAAAAGACCCTGGGTTCAAACCCCAGGACTGCAACAAAACCAAACCAAACCACACAAAACAAAAAAACCACTGTCCTTGATGTTCTATAATGGCAGAGACTATGCTTATGTATCAGTAACATATCACTATAACTTTTCTGCTACAGGTAACTATTTGAATATAAGAGCATGTATTTTTCTTTTGTAAAAAGATAGAAGATTTTAAAAGAGAAATATAAATCCCACCATTTAAAGAGTTTTGAAAGGTATTTCTAGATTTAGTCTTTAGGGAAAATACACTGCTTAGCAGTCCTAAAAATGCAAGGCACTGCCCAGAGGACAGTGGGCACTTACCGTGGGCACTCAGTCACTTCAGGGTCCTCAGGAGGAGGACTGCCTTCTGACTTCTTCCAGCCAATGACGTATTTGTTTGCTGCCCCCTGTCTGTGGTAGGACTTGGATCCAGGAACCTGCTGGCCGCTGCCGTGTGACACAATGTAGACCTTGGAGGTATCCAGAGAGCCGCTGCTCTTGGAATGGTGCGCTGAAGGGCTTCCTGAGTGGTGGGAGCCACTGAGGAGAGAGGCAGAGTGGCGGTGCTGTCATGCTCCGCAGTGGGAAGCAGGGCTGTCCTCGGTCCTCCCTGGGGCGCATGGGGCTCTGGGGGATGGGTGCGCTGAAAGCCTTCTTCCCAGCCCTCAGCATGTCAGATAGCCTCATTCTACAGGCTGTGGCTGTTCACATGGGCACCGGTGGCAACACATACCTCAAGGGCATTTCAAGAGAGAGAACACCCAACCAGAGGTCCAAAATAAGGAAAGGTGCGCAGCTTCAGCTGTCACCAGCTGGGACAATGCACACCACAGACAACAGTAAGAGAGGCAACAAGGTGAGTGTGAAACATAACATACCACTCTGGAGTCAGCCGGCACCCGGAGCTGCCGGTGAACTCTACTGTGAGTGGTATGGAATATGTGCGGACTCCTGGTGTTACCTGTGTAAGCGCGCAGCCCCAGGACCCGTGATGCAGTGCCTCTGCACCCCAGTATGCGCGCAGGATTTGGCTGGCTCACGTGCAAGTGAGAGCGTGTGTAGTGTGGACAGGAAACAGCACAAGTCCGCAGGGGCCACTGCTAGTCAACAGTGGGTGTCCAAAGTCACAGCAGACCTAACAGGCTGCCTTTGCACAGATTATTCACCATGCTCCTGAAATCACCTACCTGTACAACCTTGAAAGTAGGTAGTATGTGAGAGTATGAACTATGTTTTTTAAATTTGCTTTACAAAAGGTATTTTTAAAACTTAGACTTCATTAAAATGGTCTTTCACCCACTAGGAAAAATTTTCAGAGCTAACTCTGTAGCATGTCTGATCAGTAATATGGTACAAATTTGTTACGTAGCAGTAACAATATTATCAAAGCTTTCTGTGCAGCTGGTCAACATTCCCAATCCTGGCGGACACTTTGCACGCATAGATCCTTTTCCCCAGTGTGCCCAGAGTTACACTGCTAGTTTCTCCTCTCATCTGCACGGAGGGGCACAGTGACATGAGTAATGGTAAGCAACAGAGAAGCACAGGAGCCCTTTACTGGGAATCCAGAACATTGATTCTCTCTCTTTTCCCTCTATAGTTGATCTACTGCATTTTCCAATACCTTGGTTAGACTAACATGAGTAACACTTTGTATTCTGAGCCTTTATTTATGTGCCTTGCCCCCAAAGGAAGAAAAAGAAAATTGCTTGGTGAATTAAAAGGCTGAGTACCAGGAGAACACAGGCTAGACACACGCCTGCCTGCCTCCAGGACGGGCCCGTTGCTCCTGCTGTTTTTCACCCCTATGCAGCTGGTTCCCCTCTCCTCCCTCTAGTTATAGAATCACATCGCAAACACAGTTCTGTGCACACTTCATTCCTGGTGACTGCTAGAGAGAACACTGTGTTGGGGTAGGAAGTGCGGGTTGGTGAGGGAAGTTCAGAATTAAGAGAATCACAAGGGTTCCTGAGGCTGCCAGGGCTCTGGCCCTGTGGCCTGGGAAGGCCAACCCTATGTTCCTTTCATCTCTTCTTGGAGGGATGAGGCTATGCTCCTCTGACCCTACCCATGGTCACCCAGGCCATCAGTTTATTCTGGTTCCTCTCTTCACTCAACAAGAACTCAGATATCTACCAGGCGTGGGGCCCTATATACACTAACTGCCACAGGTGCAGGTGGACCAGAGGCCATGTCCCCATCTGCATCCACACATTACACTTGTTGATGGGAAGCTACCATTGAGTACCTGCGGGAGGGGGTTGTTAAACAGTAAGCATAGGTTGTGTGAAATCAGAACTTGGGGTGGGAACAGAATGCTAGGCAACGGAGGTGACATCTTCAGCCAAGCTGGTCATCTACTTCCTTCCAGAAAGAAACTGGCTATTCACTTAGGCAGACCCTTAGGCATGAGGTGACTGTGTATCAGCCCAAAGTGAATGAAGTGGACACTCCTGCCCAGGCTCAGCCTGGCATTGTAGTCTGCACAGTCTCCACAGGATTGCAAGCATGGTCCCTTGTGCCCAATAAGTGATGCACACACAGCAAGGCAGGACTACAAATCTTACGCCCTGCCCCCTCAAGCTCCACATCATGCACACAGGAAGTACTAAAAAGATTCCCCTCAATGATTGAATTCCACCCTGAGCAGAAGCCTACACTGCAGGTGGAAATGTACCTTCAAAGTCACCATCACCTAATATGTGAAGGGAAGTCAAGGGGTGTCTTGTTCAAGGCCTATCACTTGCACCGCAGCTGTGCATGGTGGAAGCTGGGTCCATGAGAGACCCAATCGAGCACTTCCATGAGCTCTGTAATCACCTCCTGACATATCCACTCATGTGGATGGTTGAAAATGATCAAGAAAATTATTTCAAAGAGATCTGCCCATACAGATCTCTTCTATTTCTATGTTCTCTATGTTCAGAAGGCACCTTTCACAGAACTTTTGCTTAGCAATATAAAGCTATCTGTGATACCTGTTACATCAGTCTAAGAAAGTATCATGAGGGCTGGCCAGACAGCTCAGTGGACTAAAATGTCTGCTTAGGCAGGCACAGGGACTGGGGTGCAATTCCGATGTGCTGTGCCAGCCCCGTCCCCAGGGCGTGCTGAGGGCAACTGAGCCTGGGCATGGTGGTGCAAACCTGTAATACCAGCACTTGGGAGGCTGGAAACAGGAGGGTCACCACAAGTCCAATTTGTGTAGTGA
This sequence comes from Octodon degus, assembly GCF_000260255.1. NCBI lineage: Eukaryota > Metazoa > Chordata > Mammalia > Rodentia > Octodontidae > Octodon > Octodon degus. The sequence continues at coordinate 2,496,166 of NW_004524703.1, forward strand.
GGCCCTGTAGACCCTAGACCCTGTACTAAATACATAAAAAAAGAGAAATATCATGAAATAAGTTGTTTTATTTCTAAGTTTTGAATAAGATGTCAGAAGGTTGCAAAACACCAAAATGTCCCATTTTTAACTCTGTTAAATTCAGCAAGGAATAATTCAGATAATCAAGTTTATAGAACCACTACTAAACTTAAAGTCTAATTATTAAACAAATTGGTAAATAGGAGGAGGAACACTTTGAAAATAATTTCCATGTCCTACACTCCTTCCTCTGCCTGGACAGAAGACAGGTCCTAGTGGACACTGAGGAGTCCACTTTGTTGGTGACCACTGCTCAGCTGCTTGGCTTGCCGAAAGGACCCTAGCCCAGCAGAGACCCCAAATGCCCAAGTAATGCCTCTGTCAGCAATGGCAATTAAAGGGGCAAGATTTTTTTCTTCTGCAGAAACCAGAGAAGAGACACTTTCTGTCTGGGGAAAGTAGGGGTTAAACACATGGTCTGCAGGTGGCACCGCAGTTTAGATTCAGGGACACTGCACTGTTGGAGGGCCAGCATGAGGAGCCTAAGCGTCGGGGACCCAGTCCTAGGTGACATCACTGGAGCTGCTGGGCTAAGTGAAACACTAACATGAGCCAGCGTTCCATGTTAGCTGTGTAATCAGTCAGTGTGGAGTTTTCTCTGGCAACATACACATTCCCTAAATGATACTCAGTGCCTCTGAGCAGGGCCCTGGGGAAAGCAGAGAGAAGGTCCCAGGGAGGACTCTGCAGGCAGGAGCGGAAAAGGTCTGTCCCCATGAACTCTACGGGCCATTGGGCACCCTCCCCTGGAGGAATGCCCACATGGCTCTGGGGCCTGAAGGACTGTCCTTCTATGAGGCTGTCCAACTGTGTCATCTTCAGAACAGTTCCAGTAAGACAGGTAGTGTGAAAGAGCCAAACAGGGCAGACCTTGGAGGTAAGACTGAGATTGACTGCTTAAGATTTTGTGAATAGTAAAATCCTGCCCACAGACAAGCTCAGTAAATGCACTTCTTTACCTCATCTTTGGGAATGAAGGCTGTAGTCACAAACTATGAGTTTTAAAACCAATATGCACCATGTCTACGGCAGCACAGCTTGTAATAGCTAAGTCTTAGAAATAACTCAAATGCCCATCAGCTGATGAATGGATAAAAGAGGTGTGATTTTTTTTTTTTTAATACAATGGAGTGCTACTCATCCAGAAAGGACACATTTGAGACATTTATAGCTAAATAAATGGATCCTGAGACCATACTCTTAAGTGAAATAAGTTGGAAAAACATGTGCAAATATCACATTGTCTCTTGGGTGTGAGAAAGTGAAAGTGTAAATAAAAACCAAAATGTATAACAGATATTGTGAAATATGAATAAATTGTTCAAAAGCAAAGGGGAAATGCAGAACGGGGAGTGGGAAAGGAGGAAGGGAGAAGAGAAAATGAGAAAAGGATAAAACAAAAATGAAGCTTTGTAAATGAGGGGAAAAGTGGTTGAAGAGGGGAGGGGAACAGGAAAAAGAAAGAGGAATCAAGATGCACCATGTACAGGTACAGATTCCCTATGATGAATGTGACCAATATGTACAGCTAAACGGTATCAAATACACTTAATAAAAAAATGTGCGGGCTTACATCAAATGGGAATTTAAAACCACTCAGGGACAATTATTAACATCTATACTTAGGAGTACAGCTCCTTTGAACGCAGCTACTCCATTTAAAAAGCCCCAGCTGCCCAGCTCAACACAGGCTCATGGTTACACTAAGGGATGTGACCTCAGGAGCAGGCAGGCTGTGGACGCACCCAACAGGGGGAGCCCCAGTGTGTGACACCTTGCACCTGCCCCCAGGTCTCGAGGTGGTGCCTCCTCTCCAGAAAATGTGGGTGTGACATGACACTAGGAGGAGTCAGTGGCCAGCTGGACTTTTCCCTCAAAGTTAAAATAAAATGGGAAAGTCACCAATACATGACTCAACGTGCATAAACTGACAATCAGACTTTGGAAACAAAACTTCCTCTGCAGACAGTGAGGCAGACTTTTACAACTGGCCCCATACCTGCTTCTCAGCTAAGTAAGGGCTCAAGGCACCGGCAGGTACAGTTCGGTTATACGCAGCTTACCTGGAGTGAGATGAGAGCTCACTGAGGTCACCCATGCTGCCATCAGCAGCCCCACTGGTGGCGATGGCAGAGGTGTAACCATGCACAGCATACATCTTGGCTGGGTCATCTTCCGGCCCTGAGACTTCAGTCCCATCTGCCCACTGTTCGGCCCGACTGTGGATGAGGGACCTGCTGCCTGCCAGGTGCACGGGGCCAAGGATGGTGGCCGGCATGCAGGGGGCTGTGTCGATGCCGCTGTCCGTGGATGCCCCTTTGATGTAGGTCAGCCCCAACAGCTCTGGGTCCATCAGGTCCCCGGAACCAAAGTGCTTGTCATCACTGTTGCTGGACGTGTTACTGGACAAGGTGTTGCTGCTAGAGTGGCTGGAGCAGCTCTTGTCTCCAATCTTGAGAAGAAAGAGGAACCCTGACTGTGGCTTGCTCCAGCTGCAGAGCTACAGCCTGCAGCTTCACCCAACCCCTCTACTGACTCCTGTGTGGACAGTGACCTTCTTTTCTCCAAAACAGCATACAAGTCTTGCCTTATTCCTCCCGTAACGTGAGTTAATGGGCATCTTAAGTCTTTGTTCAACTACTGGTGCATGAAACAAAAGGGCCACAGCATCATTAACAAGAATGTAACTAATAATGGTTACACAGGCTGGGAAGGGACATGGGAAATTAACCGCAGGAGAAGGGCACCATATATCAGGGAAGTGTTTTGATGACAGTTCCAGTGTCAGTCCCAAGTATGGGGCAGGAGGCCCAGGTGTAAACACAACTGTGGGATGTGGGGTCAGGCACGTACCCTTTCTGCACTAGGGCACTGAGCTGACACGGCTCCTGTGCAGACGAAGCAAAGGATTGCACGTACAGAGCACTTAGCAGCCACAAAGCACCATGTTAAACTTGAGCATGCCCTCCCAGAGAGCTCCAGCCACATCAGTCCCCCAGGCTAACGGATGCAATCCTCCTCAGAGTAAAGAGATCTGGAGAAAACTCAACTCAGATTCCCAAATGACAAAGCAAACAGAGCAGAATAAAGGTCTCTATGAGTCTAGCATGCTTGGATAGACATGGCCCTCACCAGAGCATGGAAAGTTAACAGGCCCTGAACACCAGCCAAGGGCTCTGGGAGCCAAGGCTAAGCCACACCTAGGTGGCGCAGAGTGGCTTGGCCTTCTCTCCTCTCATTCTGTCCTATTAAGTCTGTAAGTAAAACCTGTCATTTCCGTCACACACTGACTGCTGAAAGCCCATGTGTGTACCCTGCCCTTCTCCGCAGAGATGGATGTGAGCAGACACAGCTAACACTAGGCTGACTCAGGACCAGGATGTGGCCATGGCTCCAGGAAGGAATGCTGTCCAGCTCTGCTATGACACCTGCAAAGCTCACTGATGATGGCTGAAACACCACGAGCTCATAAAGTCTGTTCACTTGCATGTTTTCAAAAGAAATCACTTCAAAACGGTGGCTTTCTTTGGCAAGAACTAGTGAACAATGTCTTTTTCCTGCTGAATCAGAAGTTTTCTTTCATGGAGACACAGTCCCCATGAGGCACCGACACTTAAGGGAGGCTAAGGCAGTGTGTGCAAGTGAGGAGGGACAGAGGACACCCTGCGGAGTGGTATTAGCATATGTGCGCATCAGTGGGGGCTGGAGATGTGTGTGAGGGTTGAGGGTTCCTTGCGGATGGCTTCTGCCTACATGTGCCCTTGTGTCTCTTCAGCCCCGAAGGTATTCAGTGGATGAGTGGTTATTAGCATACCAAATTGATTCCTAAATACCAGCCTGGACAGTGCGGCTGAAAAGGCTGAGGTATAATCCTGGCTTTTCACTAATTTGCTGTAAGACTTTTCTCTTGAGTTCCTTTATAACTAATAGGAACCAAAAAAATTGCTTTTTCTTTTATCATCTTTCCCCTAGGAGCTGAGTGGTAAATGGCATGTTCTCAAGCACTACCTACTGTGTACTAGGATATGCTGCGTACCCTGGGCACTGCCAGGAAGTATGCTACCCTACTATGTGTTGAGGCATACAAGCTGTCATACTGTGCATCAGTTCTAACAAAGAGGCAAACCACCATGAGTAAGACTTACATGAGAAAGCTTATTGGGAGAATCTTTGCAACTTCCATCTTTCTGGAGGGCTCTTTCTTTGTAGGTGTTGAGGACTTTGGAAGGTGGGCCATGCCATTTGGATTCTGTCACATAAAGAGAGGAGAGCTGAATTCCCAACTTCCGGTGGTAGCAGGAGAACAAAAAACAGTAACCAAGTGTTTTGTGCATCTAGGATTCTCAGATCTTGCCAGGGGATAAACTCCAAGAGTAAACAAAGTAAACACAGAATACATTTTTCACTTCTACCACAATTACAGCCAACCACTGCCCTCTATAGTGAAGCACAGCCACATACAACCAACCACTTCTATCTGAGCCAATCACTGCTATCTGTAGACCACCACAGCCATGCTGCAGCCAACCACTCCCACCCACAGCAATACCCCAGTCAACCACAGCCACACCGTGGCTACTCAAAGCCGCACCACAGCTACTCATTGTTACCCATAACCATACCGCAAATACCCAGAACCATGTCATAACGACACACAGCCACATCCTTTCTTCCCTGGCAGACCCAGCCAATCAGCTCATCCTGGTGCACAGAGGTGCTCCATAAGCATGAACTGAGAGAATGAATGAGTGGACAAATGTGTGGCAGTACAGAAAGGGCTGTGAGAATACTGCCTCAGATTCCACCCTACCTGTAAGGCTGCTTCCTTCCGTGGCATCCTCACGTTCCCTGGCTCTGTCACACTCCAGAGGGCCTGGGCCCTGGTGCTCAAGCAGCAGGGGGGACTGACACCTGAAAAGAATGTAGAGCTCAGCCTGTCCTCATTAGGACACCTGCCAGCAGGGAGAGACGTGTTGGTGTCTACGGAGGCCACGCTGCGGCAGCCCTCACATGAAGCTGCCTTCTGACTAGTGGAAGCACAGTGTCCTGGCCCAACGCAGCACAGAAGCTAGGGCAGGGGCAGTTAGAGATCTACCACACGGTGGGTGGACAGAGGTACCGACCGGGACGAGGCATCTCACAGACCCTGAAGTGGCCACACGGCCAGGCACCGTCCTGCCAACTGAGGAAGGGCCCAGTGGGGTGGATTTTGTTTTCTTTGTTCCTAATATATATAACACTTACACATTTGAATTATTCAAATTTTTAAAGAAAAGAAAAAAAAATGATTAACTCTAGATTGAAGTGGGCTTAGTTCGTGAACACTAAAAATACAATGTTGGAAAAGGAATACGAAAATCAAGGAAAATGTACTAACATTAAAATGTGATTTGTATTTACAGAATCCATATTACAGAAAAAAATACAGAAAAGCTCTTTCAATTTATACAAAAAGAAAAATCAAACTTCTCCCCTCTATGTTTAATATGCAACTGATTAGGAAAAATTACTTGACATACCAATTTTAAGAACTGTGTCGGCTAAGGTGAGGAACACAGGTACCTTAAAGACTATATGAATACCTACTTCCAGCCCAATCCAGAAGAGCCGAGTTCCTGGGATAAGGAACCAGAACTGCCCAACTGCCCCTGCGGCCAGTGACCTCTGGTTCACCACACCCTCTGTGCCCAGGGGCAACCTGCTCCAAACCCTCATCCCTCCATCACCAGGCTTGGCCAGGTCATCACTGCTGGACAGATGAATGCCCCGAGTCAGCCCCACATTTGTCCTTCTGCCCAGCTTTGGGTGACTTCAGTGTCTCTGTCCACACAAATCTCTGGACCTCCAGGCTTCAATAGGAAGCAAAGGTCCCTAACACTGACCCTGCTTCTCTAGTTCAGAGTGGGTCTTCCTCCTTGACAATTCACATGAGAGAATGTAATCAAGAGGCTCAAACTTGTAACTTTCATGTTCAGAAAGCCTTCCTTATCAAAAGGAGAAACAAGGCTCAGAACACAGGCTGGTGAGCTCTGTATAAATGGAGACAATGAACTTCCTGGTACCTGTGTCACTTAGTGAAAGCACATCAAGGATTTCCATGCTCCCCAGGTGGCCTCGTGGGTGAGCAGGTGCAAGTAAATGCTCTAGAATGAGTCAGATACACACTGCTCCCAAGGAGACCAACAGGAAGTAGAAATGAGCAGTACCCGTCATAGCCCACTTGTGGTCTCCAGGGTCCACTCCCGCCAGGTCCTGGGTCGCTGGAGGAAGACTGGTTGCTGGGAGAACTTCTGAAAAAGACATAGTCATTATCAGGGCACCCAGCAGTCGCCAGGCCCTTTCACCCACTGGCACCATTATATAAACAAATTTACACATCACGCAAAGTAAGGGCTATTTGTAAGAACTTGATCAGATGTGCTTGCTGGCGTCTCTGGCTATGGGACTCCTCCTGCTTTTCCCTGAGATTTACTAAGCTCTCTCCACTAAGCACAGCAGGCTACGCAGACTCCTTCCCTCTGGGTGCTGCTTACTGCAGCTGCTCCTCTTACCACAGCTACTTCACAAGCTTCTGAACGTGGGGCACTCAAGACCCAGTGACCTGCAGGTGAGGAGACTTACAGCCAAGACAACTTTACATCAAATTTAAGTATTTTTGCATCCTCTCTGGAAGGCTGCATGGGCAGGCAGAGGGTGATCCCACATTCTGGTCTCACTAATCCTAGTCAATCCTTCCAGAGTTTACTCTGTGTCTCACCAGCTTCTGAGCATTTCACCTATCATGATGCACTCGGTCCTGAGAATGCTCTGATGAGATTGGATCATTACCCCTGTTAATTTGTCAAATGAGGAAAATGGGCAGCCTGGCTCCTGGGGCATGATGACAACTTCTCAGAGCAGGATCTGATATACTGTCCAAGGAAACTCATGAGCATGTGTGGACAGAAGTATGTTAAAGTGAAAATTTCAGTTTTTTCCCTTGACATGATCTATGTAAATTAGGAACCCCAAATCCTCCCCAGCTTCTAGTGTTATTTGATTTAACATTGAACAAGTATATTTTTCACTGAAAAATGAATGTTAACATGACTGTAATCCCAGCACTCTGGGATGCTGAGATAGGAGGTCTGACAGTTCGAATCCTGACTGGGCAAGTGAGACTGTCTCAAAACACAAGTGCTGGGATGTAGCTCAATGGGAAGGCCCCGAGTTACATCTCAAGTATCAAAAACAAACAAATAGCAAAAAACAAAACCCTGACTGATTGTGAGTCTATCTGTAATTCTCCACTGCCATGTAACCAGACATCCATGGGATGTAGGGATCAAGATGTGGAACTCTTTGGGGACCACTCTGCCTGCCACATACCAACTAAGCATGCTGGGATTACTCCTTATGCTAAGAATCTTTGGGTGTTAAAAACCTAAACTTTGAGAATGAGCCACTTAGATAAAAATATAAAACACAATAGAATAGAAACAAACTATAGAAGTTAACTAGAGGTTTCAATATTTATGCTAAACTCCACTTGGAAGGGGGACTCAGTCTTAAATCCACTCAATCCACTTTGCTTGGGATGAGGGAGAAAGTGAATTGCTAATAGGCCCTGCTACCACTTGCACTGAGGTGATGAGACGTCACCATTCATTCTTTGCCTTGGCTTTATTTGAACCAAACCGTGTGCATGCTTTCCTACAGGCGTGTGCACAGGAGTTCTGGGAACACTCTCCAAGGTGGTTTGGAGAGCCAGCTCAAGGGGAGGGCAGCCTGTAGTCTTGGTAGGCAGGGAGACACTGTATCAGCACTCAGCAGGCGCAGGACACCAGCCCACTGGAGCCCCACCCCCCACCTCTGGGGCTCAGAACAAGCTTATGCAGAAGTGGTCATACCAAGTACTAAGACCTTCCAACAGTTCACCGTTCTGGCCCATTCCCAACGGGCAGTGTCTTTACCTGGTGCCATCAGGCAGCTTTCGGTCAAATGAGGTGCTGCGGGGAATGGCAGCCTGGGCCTGCTGTAGCAGCTGCTGGCACTGCAGGCGGTCGGGCGTGCCAGGCACAGGAGAGGCTCGAGAGAGGGGCTGCAGGGCAGGGGTGGGCACACGGTGCCATGCGTTGTTCCTCCTGAAGGGGGTCTTGTACTCGCAGGGTGCACCCTCACTGTCTAGCTTGTACTCCACCAGGGGGACACGGCAGAGCTCTGAGCATCCTCTGTGGGACCGAGAAGAGATGGTGAGCAGCCTGGCAAAGCTTACCAGGGCTGTGCCCACCCTTGAGCACCACACTGTGTGTACTTTTGGGAGGTCACCTTGATGGTGCAAAGTCACCCACCTGAGCAGCATTTAGCCTACTATACAAGACTGCCCCTGTGTGTTTCCCCAGGATTTATTTTCTTGGCCAGTAACCAGAGCTCAGGGATTAAGGTGGGCAGCTGGGATTCCATCTGGCTGCCAGAGCTCTGGGGCTTCACCAGGCTGGTGTGGAGCTGGGGAGCTACTGATGTGATTGTGCTGTCTCCAAAGTGCTCAGCTCCCAACAGCCTCTCAGGCACTGTAGGTTAGTTAGGCCCATTTTAAATATATTTGTGGATAAAACAAATGGTGTTCTAGAAAGTTAGAGCCCAGAGACGCTGATCTCCTGCTCAAAGTCACACTGCAGGACCCTGTCGGACGAGGGGCTGCAATCCAGCTTTCAGAGAAGAATGGGATGCCTCATGCCAGCAAGGGGCACACACAGTGAGGATGTAAATACCAGCTTTCTGGCTGGTGCTGAGCATCACGTGCATACCTATTCACCAACCTACACACACTGCATGTGTGCAGCTTAAGATTCAGCAATCAGACCTCCATCCAACTGTAAGGAAAACCTTACTAGAGGAAGTGAAAAGCTTCTGTCTGTCTTATTGCTTTGTACTGAAAAGAAGCCTTGAGTCGGGCACCACCTGACAGTGGTCAGTCCACCCAGACCAGGTTAAGTGACCAGGGCACGAGTGCCAGCATGCAGGATTGCTGGATCCCAACTGCTTTCCCTCACTGCAGCCCTTCCTTACAAAACCCCAGCACATACACCCTCTGAGAGCCCCAGATCGTACTCCACAGCCTTTGTGGGCCTGACTTTCGCACTGCGCTTCTGGGGTCTGTGGCCACACAACTACCTCTGCTCAGAGAAATGGGCCAAGGGGACAGAGGCCCTGTTTTCTTTTTTCCTTAACTGAAATTTGAAAACTGATTCATTTTCTTAAAGTGTGCTGGGAATAACCTGGGTATGTAAATCTACTTTTTTGGATAAATTTGATAAAATCTCAACACACCAAGTGTTTAAAATGAAAAATTAGCATATGAATAGAGACATATTATAGTAAGTTTAAAAATGCAAACTACCTCACTATTGTTTAAATACTACTAGATGTTAAAATAGTGATATTTTAGACACATTAAGTTAAATATGTTAGTAATGTCACCACTTCACGGTCCTCAGTGTCACCTCCTGGAAAAACTCGCTCATGTGCTCACATGACCTGTCAGGCACTTAGACATTTCAGCTGGGCAAACAGGATTTAAGTCTGATGTCAAAGTCTCCGCTAACCCCACAGTGAGCACACCCACCCACTCTGAACCCACGAGGGCACCTGGTGCAGCACAGCAGCACACTGAGCAGGCCCGAGCATCAGGGCACACGGTGTGCCACGCTGGGGAGGCACTTGGCACCCAAGCCAGACGTTCTAGCTCAACACACACACTGCTGATGTGTGCCCTTTGGACATCTGCTAGAGTAAGGCACTGCTCTTGTAAATAACTTATTTCCATTACTGTAATGCTATTTCCGTTACTTTTATGATTTCCAATTATGCTGTTGACTATACAAAAGAATCAGTAGACACAGGGTAAGAGGTAGTATCAAGCTGAAGACAAAACACCAGGAAACAACACATCCATGCACAGAAATCATAGTACTTTGTCAGCATTTTAAAAAATGATGCAAGAAAATGTAAATTAGCAAAATACCTCTGAAAAGAAAAAAAAAAATGACAGCCAAACTTGGAAGTAAAAGATCTACTAAGATAATTGGAAGGTAAACTGAGGAAGTCTCCAAAAATAACAGGAGGGAAAACAAGGAAATGAAAATCCATTCCGAAGAGTCCAGCTTTTATGAAGCAGGAGCACTACAAGGAAGGAAGTGTGGTGAGTAACCATGATGTCAACTTGAACGAGACACCCCCGCTGATCGGTTCAGCAGCTGTGGGTACAGACGATGGCTTTTAACTGAGGACGGAAGTCCCACTTCAGCGATGGGCAGCAAGGACGGAATAAAAAGGGGCAGAAGAAGGCTCGTTTCTATTTCTTGGGAGGACTCCAGCCTCCGCCATCACCTTTGGGCATCTCCACAGGTTGCTAGGGCACACAGGCTCTGCAGGGAGTGCCAGGCCTTCGACTGTCAAGTGGACCCTGCGGATCTTCAGGGCACAGACAGACGGCCTCTCTGCATTCTTCTGCACCTTACTCTCCAGGCAGCCATTGCAGTCCCACCTTGTGAATCCATCTATCTATATCTTACATGAAATCTGTTCCTCTACTGAACACTGAATTATACAAGAGAAAGGATGGGAAGGAAATTAGTATGAAACACTACAAGAAAATCCTCAGAATGAAAAGATAGGTAAAAGCAGGTTAGAAGGCTCAGAGAGCAGCCAAAACAGCAAGTGCAGACGCTCTGGAAGACACAGTGGTGAACTCAGGCTGCTGGTCAAAGACAAGGGCTCCAGAAGTAAGAGACTCTTACGAAGGACCAAGCAGGGAGGCTTCTGTCCTTTCTTCCTGGCCTTCCAGAGGGCAGCAGTGTTTTTGCTTTCTCCCTCCGTCCCTTTCCCAAGCCCCAAGATTTATTGAGGAGAATTTTCAAAAACAGAATTTTCATCCAAAGTTCTGTGTTACTTTTCTTATGTTTTGCACCTTCTTGTCCGCTGCCCTCTGGAAAGCCAGGAAGAAAGGACAGAATGGATCGTGCGGGAGACCCTTGGTCTGCCCTGCAGGGAACTCCATGCATCAGTGAACGCTAGTGCACACCTTCTGTTTTACCTCTATTTCTTTCCCCCGAAGAAAAATGCATTTCTTTTATCTGCTTTATATTTCTCTTGATTTTCTGAGTTTTGACAGTCAGCAGTCCAGACTGATATTCTCTTACATTACATTTTGAAATGCTGACAAAGCATGACCATTTCTGCGCATGCATGTATTGTTTCCTGGTGTTTTGTCTTCAGCTTGTTACCACCTCCCCTGGGACTACTGATTCTTCCCTATGGTCAACAACTTAACTGGAGATCACGGGAGTGGGAATTACAGTAGAACGCCACCAAGACATAAAGAGAGCTGACTCCTGCCTCCACCCTAAGGAGTGCTCTAATAGTCACTACACCTGCAGGTCACCTTGAGCTCTGTGGTGGTGTAATGGTTGATACATGGGGTCAACTTCAGAAGTTTAGAAGTTTAATTCAGCAGGGGCCAGGGTCCTTGCTTGGTAAACACCCTGAGCCTGTGTAAGAGGAAGTACAGAAACAGTGTGGGTGTAGAGTGGAGAACAGGCATACAACGTAAGGGAGGAAAGGAGGCTTGCTCGCCCCACCTGCACGCTGCTTTTGCTGTCTTCTGTTATCTTAATATGCTGCCCCTGTGCCATGCCATCCTGGCTTGCAGCCAGCTGATTTTGGACTGAAGCCTCTACAAACCATGAGCTAAAGAAACTTTCTTCACCTTAATTTTGAGCATCAGGTATTTTGTCTCAGCAATGAGAGAAAAGTAACCAAGACAAGTGTCTATTGTTATCATTGCCTAAGTACAAGTAGGGGAACTTGACTGCCACCAAAGTCAAGGTCCTGGAGTTACAGTCTGAATGGGAACAATGTGAACCTCAAATCCTATGGACCAAGAGGAGGCCAGCACTGCCTGTGCTGGACTGAGCTTCAAGTTCATTTGACTATTTCTTCAGAGAAAGAAGGGAAAGGAAGACAGATGGCACAGCAGTGCGGTCTACTTGATTCATGCCCACAGACCATATTCTTTAATAAGACAGTATAATTTAAATTGAGTCTTATAAAAGAAAAACATACAGATGCATAATCAGGACTAATATTTTAAGAGTGATGGCAAAACCTGGGCATGCATTAGATCTGAGGAATAGCTCACAATGGAATTATTTTGTTTCCTCTTTTAAATATTAAAAAATTGACATTCTTTTGCCCCAGTAAAAAGTGACTGCTCTCAAAGAATGGCTGTATTGTACCTTAAAATCAACATTAATTTTCTGAAAACATGACACTTTCATAGCACTAGTCTCATGAACTACATTTGCTTTATTTCTCTAAGATGTCAAATACCACCAACTGCAATGTAAGTTCCAGGTCTAGTCAAATGTTGTTTTGCTTCACATGCATGAAAAATTCCTTCAAGGAATTTGAGCCAATCTTCAGGAAATGGACAGAAGTGTAAAGAATCACCAGTGATCAGAGGCCATCAAGAGGATTTTCCCTTGATGCAGCGCCACTGACGTAGACCTGCAACTGCCCTTGCACTTCCTGCTTCCCTGGGAGGCTCTTGCCCAGGGCTCCACAGCAAACACCCCAGATCCTCTGAAGTGGCCAACCTGGGCCACCAGGGACAACCATGCAGCAAGCATCTCTGGCCAGCAGGTACAGGCCAGTGGAGACCCAAACAGATTAAAAAAGACCTCACCCAAAAACATATTTCTGGGAAAACTAAGCTGCTAATCTTGTGTGTAATTGAACCACGTTTCAAGAAAATACCTAAGGCCTTTTGTTTTCCTATAACAGTGCACAAATTCAGATCTCACTGGCTTACAGGCATGGTTTCCTTTATACAGATGTCTCTAGTCTAGGGGCGGAACTGCACTGCTAACTTTATGTGTATTTTTCAGTTTGCTTGCCAAAGGACATGCTAGAAAGCATTAGAGGAGGTGGTGGGGCTGCCTGCATGTGAGCACACTGATTTCCTCTTTGCTCTACAAATGAGCTCATCATCGACTTAGGCTTCTAATTATCCTGCTAGGTAGGAATCAATAGAAACCTAGCTTCAGGGTGAAAAATAAATGGAAGCATTTCTTGTCTAGCCAGTAAGTTTTCTGAGTTTAATCTCCCTCACTTGTATTTTCTGAAAGGCAAACCTTTCAGGTTTTGTGGATGATGAAGGTCACACCTGATGTGCTAGTCAAAAAGGTAGCGCTACAGAGCTGTAAGCTGATAAGGGTTCAGAGAGCTGCTGCCGCAGAGCATCTTCTGTTTCATTGCTGACTCTGGAAAATACTTTACATGTCCTTCTGAACTCACCCCAGAGGGCTTCCTCAGATGGTTTCACCCCACACCCAGTGCAGCCAGGAGCAGGTCCACATACAGTTCCCACAGGAACACTTCTTGGTTGGTAACTGCCCACTTGCTGGCTTTGGGTGTCTGCTTTCACTCACAGTTACTGAACACCCACACTCACTCCCAAGCACTCAAGCTGGAGACACCAGGAAGGTAACAGGATGCCATGGCGCACACAGGCCACTCCTTTCCCAGGGCACCTCATGTTCTGCAAGAGTCTCCATTCACCACCTATAATTTGACCACTGAAAGCAGTCACTGGGGCTAGGCTGTAGGTTTGAATTAGAAGAATAGTTTCTACTGGCACAGCCTGCACCCTGGTGCACAGTGAGTTCACATAGCTTTCTCCATTTATTCTCATCACATAGAACGTTTGATACCAGTTAAATTGTTCTCCTTTGAAAAAACTGCCTAGGCTTGGGCTAGGAACCCAGACCTGCCAAGGAGACACAGCTTAGAGAAGTGACAACCACTCCAGACCCTGCTCCTGAACACAGAAAATAGTGACTGAGGGCAAGTCAAGATTAAATGAAATGGCCAGCCAGATAGCTCGGCAGATTAAAACACCTGCTTAGGCAGAGCACAGCGGCTGGGTTCGATCCCCAATGTGCCTTGTCGGCCCCACCCCGGGGCTCACTCAGAAGGTGACTGAGACTGGGTGTGGTGGAAGGCGCCTGTAATCCCAGCACTTGAGAGGCTGAAAACAGGAGAATCACTCCGAGTCCCATCTGTGCAGTGAGACCCTGTAGATTCTGAACTAAATACATTAAAAAAAGATTAAATTAAATCAAATATACAAACTTTGAAGTACAAATTTCATGAAGAAAAAAGTTCATTACAAATACATTAACCTTTGCCTCCACAAAAAAGAGGGAATCGATATTAAACTGCAAAAGTTTAAACTTTCATGGAAGTTCTACATAACAGCTATTTACAGAGTTCCGGAACTTTAAAGTTCAACCTTAACATGAGTTGCAAAAACATCTTCATCCACATTCCCCTGTAGGACGTATGAGTGTATCATTATCCTACTATTTTACTCTTTTCGTCTTAAAAGTAGGACATAACTTTGTATTATGCTACTGAAGCCAAGAAAAAGGAAAAGTTCGGGGGGAAGGATGAGTAGCACAAAAAATAAATGAATAAATAAAACCCTAGAGAACTGAGAGAATTCAAAGGAAGAAGGCACATTCTTAACGAGAGAGTGAGAAAAAAAAAAAAAAAGCCAAGTGGACAAATTAGCTGAGCCAGGAAAGCCGCGGGCTGCATTTAATCACAAGATCATACCTTGAATTTACTGTCCCAGAAGCTGCCAGCTGGCTTCACTCCCTGCGGCCTTACGGAAGGCTGAATGGTGCTTGATCGTCCAACAGGGAGCCTCACGCATGCTGCCAGGCCCTCCTCACTTCCACTCACCACCCTACTCGCACCTCTGCTTCCACCCACAACAGCTGGTTATCACCAACAGCTGTACTGAATGAAGAAACTCTCCATTGTCCAGAAGAGGGGTCAGGGGCAGGCAAGGAGACCAGCTCATCAGCAACAGAGACTGGTCCTCATGTCCTCCTCTGAGTTCAGGGCTCTTTCCAAACAATGGCCATTTTCTGTTTTTTAGAAAGCCATCTAAGAACAGTGTACGTAGCCTACATCATATCATTTTCCCATGAGGTACTAAAAGCATTTTTGGAAACAAAGAAGATCCCCCTCAAACAAATTGCCTGCTTCTTTTATGCACTTTGTAAAAGAAACCTTTTATAGTCCTAGGGATGAAAGCAATCACTGATATTTTAATCATTTTAGTGTCTATTATGCTAATAGCCTCCTAATAGCTAGAACAATTTTTCCAAATCATCCAACAAGGTGACAAAGGTAAGTGATGCCCACTCGCTTTAGTTACAAACTATTTCTGGTACATAAAAAAAAAAAAAAAAAAAAAAAGCACCAGTCAGGAAGAGAACCATGTAGTATAACTCACAGTAAAGTGGACTGAAGAGCATCAGTGTGGACACCAGTGACACACTGATGCTCTTCAGCATATTTTTTCCTGTTTCTCACACAGAGACACTGAAGCCACAGGCAGCAAAGCACACATCGACATCACAAACCTACTGACCTGAGCCTTTGGGAAAAGGCCTCCAACTCCTAAGGCAAGTGCCACTGCGAAGGGCAGGAGAGCCTCTGGCCCTGGCTGCTCTCCAGCTCCTCCCTCTCGCCTCCGGGAAGGCACAGAGGAGCCTGCACGCCAGGCTCTCCATCGCACTGGGCATTCTCGGGAAGCGTTACTGAAGCCAACTGCTTTTTCTTTTCTTAGGAAGGTGAGAGCAGGAGTAATTTTATTGCATTCAGGCAATGCGATAAAGAAACATGATGAACGTTTAAACAGTGCCATTAGTTACTCTCAAAATATGCTCGCTGCTCCAAACTCACTCATCCCACTGTTCTTACTTACCACTTTCTAAGGCAGTTTGCAGTCTGAGTCTAAAGCAATTGCTATCAAAAACTTGATGGTGTGTTCTCACCAACTTTATTCACTGGAGCTGACACTGTACAACTTCTTCTGGCTCTATCCCAAAGTGAAAATGGCCAGAAAATGTAAACATTGTGTTATAATTGAGGATATCAAGGTTGCCATGACAGCGCAATGTTTATGGCAACAGGACTTCAGGAACAGCTTCAGAAGGTGGCCTGAAGGATGGATATGTGTGTACAAAATGAGGGTCATTCTACGGGGAGTGATGACAATGTGTCTTTTGCTGTAATAACAATTTTAGAATCTTAGGAAAATGCTACAGGGTCTTGCTACGCAGCTCAGACTCCTCGTGATCCTCCTGTCTCAGCCTCCCCAGCACTGGGATTACAGGTATGTGGCACCATGCCCAGTTTCCAGGTCTGTACGGTGTGCTCAGGTTTCTGGGGCTGGTATGGAAGACATTGGTCATACCTCATATAGTATTTCAAATTTATTTAGAGAAAACCCCTATTAGTTATTTGCTGCCTGGCTTTTGATGAGTCACGCCAAGAGGGGAACACATGGCAGCTGTCCATTACCCAAGCCTGTCGCAACCCTGCCAACACACTATGCCTTTCACCTAATGGAATGTCCAGGCTTTTGCTCATCCTCTTCACTCCTGTCCCCACTCATGGGGATAGTAACACATTCACAGTACAAACTAGTATAGGGTCAAGGCGCAATTGATTACCTGGACAAGGTGCTGGAGCTTTCTGCACTAGTTTGACAACCTTATTATTAAGGAGTAAGTCACTGCTTTTGTATGAGAAGATCATTTTTAAAAAAGCCAGGATGTGAATAGGAAATAAGTATCACATTTCAGAATGCCAGATAAGAGTCAAAGGAGTCTCTGAAAGCAAAGATTACATCTGTTCTGTTCATTGTCCCAGCGACCAGCAGTTTCTGGAACAAACTAGTTAGTGAACAAATGAATAAAGGAACCAAATGCAGTCCACCTCAGGTTCTGACTCCCATGTTTGCACTTCAGGAAAGAGGACCATAATCAGAATATCTTTCTGGAGGAGCGGGGCAGAGAGCTCCGAATAGTGAGTGCAGGGCGGCTACCCTTAGAGCCTCCAGCTGTGTGTGTTTCCCACTTCCCATTAAAATTCATTACAGGAGGCTCTGTGAGACAATGCTAGCTGTGATGCAACTTTTATTATCTATACAAACAAATGAGAACTGTAATCTAAAACCTCTCAAGTCGTTTTACAACTCACCACTACATCAGGCTGATGTGCACACACACACACGTGCACACAAAGTGCTGAACAGAAAGAAGAAGGGCTTCCTTCCCAGTTTCTACTCTGCTTTTTTGTCCCATTCTTTAGTGACCAGGCACCAGGCAGCAGCAAAAAAGAACACAAGAACTTAAAATTCTAATTTTATAGAATTATGAGTGAAAAATAATTTAGACTCATGACAGCATACAGAAAATTTTCACTGTCTTGCACTGTACAGAAAAATATGTCTTGAATAATGTATCAACAAAGTATGGAAAAATCACACAAAACAGATGCACCACAGCAAGGAATTGCATTTCCATTTTTATTGGACATATTTACTAAATTCATTCACGTGGTATAACAACTCATGCATAATTCTGATGAGGTGTTACTTCCATTATATATCAGCCTTTTAATGATGTGCTTCTGTTAAAATGACAAGGACAGAACAATAGTCACCTCAAAGAGCAGAGGCTTTTCTATACAAGCGGCTGTAAACCATTCCTTGCAAAAACAAGAAAGGCCTTAATGAAGTATCTTGGGCCATGCAGCCCTTCCTCGTGTCTTCCACAGACAGCTGGCAGCTGGAAGCATCCCGGGGTGCCTCCTTCAGAACCTCATCTCCACCTGAAGAGGGCCATTCCCAAACTGCTCCTAGTCACTCACTCCCAGTGTACATGAATTTATTGTAGCATGTAAGCTCAAGCGAGAGATCCCTTAATAAGCACTCCCAAGGGTCCTCCCTGCTTGGTGCCCTCTGGAACTCTACACTAGAAAAGCTAAAAATGGCTCTGCCTGCCTTTCAAGCTGGGACAGCTGCACTGTCCTCACCCTGGACTGGAGAGAGGGACTTCAAAATATAGGTGGCTTCTGACTCAAACACTTGCCCCAGGAAAGACTTCATTTAATGCAGCAGCTTCCTCGTCATAACCAGACACCTCTGACTTGCAAAAGGCCAAAGGCCAGCTATTCAATAACAGGCCTCTCATGGGGCAGCTGGGCTCAGCGTCAAATTATTTCCTCACCGATGCCCTGGAAGGCCAATATGGAACTGGTAAATGGCAAAAATGAACTCAGGCATTTTCCCACAATGTTTATAAAGATGAAAATACCTTTTAGCTAATTAATTTGGCCATTTTGTAGTCCTTAGGGCGCTCACATTAAGGACAGCTGTAACAGAAAAACTGTACATACACACACACGCGCACACACACGCATACATGCAAACCTGCCCATTTCAATAAATGATTCCCTTGAAAAAACTATGGGCCAATTTGTAAAAGTAATTTTCCACACCACAAATCAAATGTGTAATAACAACCTGAGGAAAATCTTTGGGGTTGTTTGTTTGTTTGTTTGGTTTTTGATTATGTGGATAATGGAACTAAAGGATGTTTCCTTTAAAAGAAATGTTTCTTAATTTTAAAAATGAGTACTCAAGTCCCCTTTATGGCCCTGCCTGAGTTTCTTAAGAGGTCTAACCATACAGACAGCTGTGGAGTGAAAGCAGGGGGACAGAAACTGTCCTTCATTGATGCACCACAGCCACCACAAAGGGCTGGCCAGCTGGGGACCCCGGGGGTACCGAAGGACACTGTGGAACTACTACAAGTGCAGTTATCAGGGCCCCTCACAGTCACAGGCAGAAAATGAACTCTGAACTGAGAAAAATACGGATTTAAAAAATGTGCAAATTCAGATTTACAGAAAATTGGAAAGGTGAATTGAAAGAGCTTTAAATGACACATGCTAGGCTTAAAACCTGTCTGGCTTGCAGAAATGCGGCCACAGGCACGCCATTCATGGAGCGTTTCCACTAGGAAATCAGCTGAACTCAGTTACTCTGTACAAGAGTAAAATACAGAAGACAGTTGTTTCAGATTAATCAAAAGGAAGAAACCCATTATACTCAGAGAATGGCATGCCTGAGATTTTTACCAAACCAAGGATAATCCCTAAATAAATATGTTGGCTATTTTCAATACGAGAACTAACATTTAAAACAAATAATTGTGAGAAAACCAAGTGAGATAAATGGGTTTCTTAAAACAAAACAATAATAAATGGGTTTCTTAAAACAAAACAATAATAACAACAACAAAACCCCCTGAAAACAGTAACAACAAAAGAAAACCATGCTCTTGGGTAAAAAGATAACAGCTAGAACTTTTAAACTGTAGTTCATTTGTTTTAGCTGAAAAACAATTCAGTATTTCTTAAGAAATTATATTCTTCTAAACTATATGTTCTAAATAACCAAAATAAGAACCATAAAATTTCTATTAACTCTATCTCTGAAAGCTTAAAAAATTTCATACTAACAATAAATCTAAAAAATAGGCATGAAATATTATTTTTTAACCCAACGAAAAATATGTAACATTTCTGTTCAATTCTATAGTATGAGATGATCAAGAAATATGTTCAATAAAAATCATTATTGTGGGCTGGTGAGACAGCTCAACAGTCTAAAGTTAAGCAAATGCTCAGAGACTGCGGCGTGATCCCCGGCACCACATGCCACGCCAGCCCCACCCATGCCAGCCAGTGTGAGCTGAGCCGGCCACGCACACAGACACACAGACACACAAACACACATCCACCTCATCATCATCATGACAATAAAAGAGACACTGCAATTAATCCTCAAAATACCCCCCACAGACCCCATCCACACATTTCTAACACACTTATTCAACTGTTCTTGGCATTTTTTGAAGCAATACTGGTCCTCTTTTGTAGATGCCGCAATATCCTAAATTGATTTAAAATGTTTACAACAATTTCTGTCAAATGAAAATATTTTGCCTGGCAAGTGCAGGGTCCTGAGTTCAATCCCTGGTACCACAGAAAGAAAGGAAAAGAAAGGAAAAGAAAGAAAATATTAAGAGGTGCCCACATCTACCTCATTCACCAGATCAGGCGCCATTCAACTCCTGATTTTTCTTGAAAGAAAAAAATCATGAAAGGCAAACATGTGGAAGTGACTCAGGACATCACAGTCACCTTGACAGTGCAACTAAAGAGGACTTCCAGAATTACTTCAGGAAGTGACAGGAAGGGTGTGATGATTGTGTTCAAACTTGACACACCAAGGATAGGGGTATAGATTTTTGATGGGGCTTAATGGCAATGCCTTTTACTGTAAGAAATTTCTTAGAAAATTAAATATTCACTGCATTTTTGATAATATATCATAATTACGCTTTAACAAAGATTTGCTATTCACCTTGAATCATAAATGTACACTTCTACAAAAGATAAAACATACTATTTGAAAAAATTTCTAATAACTGGCCTAAAATTTACTGTAAAAGATTTTCATTTAAAAAACACTTTAGCTTGAAAGTCTCAAAATAACTGTTATTTCTAAGTTTCATTTTTAATAAAATGATTTTTTATCTGTACTTTACTTTGGTGATTCATAGGTCCTTGGAGAGTGGATGGATTTAACAGGAAGAATCTGACAAAGGTACGAAGAAACACCTTGGGGATTTCACATGACATGAAATTGATACAGAGGAGAATTTTAGTTCATTATCTTAGAAACATATTGGTTAAACACTGAAAGCACAGCCACCGGAAATCAGGCCAGGAGCAAATGATGAGATGAACAGAAACAGACTTCTGCCAAATTGCTCGTTATCCACATAGTAAGATGGCACAGGATCAGTTTGCTTTCCAGAAGATCACAGGTTAAAGCTGATCTATGTCTCTATAAGCAGCTAATTAGGTCTACATTAATTAAAATGGAAAACACTCCAGCCACATTTCATCATGCATGTCAGCCACATGGCTTGTGAACAGAACATGACACTGGACAGTAACAGTTTGAAGGCTGAAGAACTGAGACAAAGAAAGGAGAAAAAATGACCTCAGGCAGGAGTCAGTAAAGTGGGCACAATAATCCTGCTATCTTTAAATGGAAGGAAATAAAAATAAACACCCTAAAGTATTTTTTCCCCTAAATTGTAATATGGGTATTGATGATTATGCTAAAACATTCTAAGTGCTTTAAGCCATTGTGTTTTCTGACCTTCAACCTTCGTAAAACCACATGAAGCAGGCTTCCCAGAGGCTCTAACTCAAGATTACTGCCAGGGAGGCTCTGCCACCATGCAGAGAAGGTCCAGGTGCCAGGCCTCCTCCTTTTTCCCAGGCAAGAAACCTGGGTCTGTCTGCAGAAAGCACCAGAGAAGGGCTGCCACCGCCAGACCCCACCCCACAGAGTAGATTCTAGGGGGCCTACAGAGGGGCGTGGCATAACTAGCTTCCTTTCACTTCTGAGTCCTTTCCATGATTCTCAGTGTTGAGCAGGATTATTTTCTGTCAACAACAGAACTGTTTTCCCACTGCACCCCTCATTCCTTCCTTCCACCTATACAATCTGAGCTCTCCAGCCCAGCTATATCTTTCCTGTTTCTCCCAATAGGTGACAATGATGCCTGAGCCAGCGCAAGGCCTCAATGCATCATGTGTAGAATGGTGGGTGGCCACAGACAACATGTGTAGAATGGTCGATGTCCTGCCTTCAATTAGACACACAGCACTGATCTCTAAGTGTCCTGTTAGTCAGACTAGATGATGCAGATGCCACCAGCTAAAGGCCAGACTAGATAAAATCATCTCTGCCAGACTGCATGTCACTGGGTCAAGGACATCAGTCAGGTCCCCTCCCCTTGGGCTGTTCTTCAAGTCAATAAGAGTCCTGTCAAATTGCTCAAAGAGTTACAACTTTTCATCTGTCACACATTCCCCTTTCCGAGGCCCTCTTTATATGGCTCTAACATTCCAACACATAGTCCCATGTGCCTTGAAAACACTTTCTGAGGACCTGAAGAGCAGGCAGGGAGAGCGCTGCCCAGGCCTGAGCACTCACCTCCGGGGAGAGCCATCATCATGGGGCTGGATGATGACCACCTTCACAGTCATGGAAGTTCGGAGCAGGTCGATCATCTGCTCATGGGTCAGTGTGGCCACAGCTACTTTGCAGATTTCCACCAAGCGACTGCCTTGGCGGAGGCCAGCCTTCCAGGCAAAGCCAAAAGGTTCCACATCCGCAACAATGCCTTCAAAGTTCACGTGGAAGCCGAGCTGGCCCAGCCCATTCCTCCGCAGGGTCATCTCCACAGTCTCGCAGCCTCTAGTCACTATCTGTGGGGAGGGAGAAGGTCAGGGATGCTGGGGCTATTTTAGCATGTGAGGAATCTCTGTCCCTTAGCCCTACTAGCTCAGAGAGTATCACATGCTTTGCACTTCCTGTACACTGTCCAACTCATAAGACAACAGTGTTAAAATCCAGAGTTCTCCATAACTAACCCTAGTAATAGGTGCAAAGAAAGTACAAAAGCATAGGTAAAGTTCCCAAGCCCTTTGTCATGGGTTATAAATACTGATTTTTGATGCAGCTTTAATGGCCTGGAGCTTATGTGCAACGTGGACTCTAACAATGCCCCTGTTCCCTTATGTCACTGGACTTGGCTTATGCATTCTATTGTTCTAGATGTATTGCAACAATAGAAAAATATGAAGACTTCCAAGACCATGACATGTCTCAATCACAAAGCATTAACTTATCAAAAAATTTCACTCAACTCAAAAATATGTGGCCCACAGCACTTCTGAGCTTATGCTGAGTGAGAGCCCCCAGCTCACGAAGGGCCACAGCGTAAGTCACAGATATCTTGATCTCTCCCTCAGGTTACCTCTTCTGGAGTGACCATCTGTGCATGGTTAGAGATAAGGACCCTCCCGATCAACAGGGGCTCCCCAGCCAGGCTCCAGGGCCATCTGTTAACAGGGATGTGTGTGGGATGTTACGCTGTGGGCAGCTGAGGGGCCATCTGTGCCTGTGGGTCATCTCTCATCCTTCCTGGAAAACCCAGGCAGTGGCAGTTCCAGTGTGTTTCCCTTCCAGAGTGGGAGTCTGTGTAGTCCCACAAAAAGGGACATGAAAGGAGAGAGGTGGTTTCAGCCCACTGGGCACACTGAGCACCAGTAATTAGTTCCTGCAACCCACAAAAGTGCTTACTGAGCGTAACTTACCATGCAATGAAATGAAAACACAGGCTCATTAAACATCATTTGATGACTATGACATCACTTTTTTGTGGGAAATTTCAAGTTGGGAGGTATCATATCCTATCCCCCAAAGCCCAGAGGCAATGTACGGTTTCAGTTTAATAAATGTTCATTTCCATGAAACACGCTCTGAATACACAGATACCTATCTAATGAGACCTCTGACTGCAAGTACAGCTGTGGGACTGGGGTTAGTCCTCTGTATCAGCACTGTCTGTGTTGCCATGGAAACCACAAGTGCACACATTGCCCATCAGCTTCTCTTAGACAAGCATGACATTTGGGACTCAGCAGAAAGGGAAAAGGGATTTGCCAGTGTTTGTTGGGTTAAGTTCTGAAAGACTGAAGTTTTCAGTCATGAAATATACTCCTTTAAAACTTTTAAGAAGCACTTTTGTGTATGTACAATCTGATACATTTTTCCTTTACTACTTCTTCAACTATATACCAAAAGACACCCAAAATGAAATGTCAGCTGCAATTTAACATTCATATATTAAACTCAAGAGCAATCGAGCAGGTGGTTCTACAGGCTCTGTCTCTTTTGCTGAGTCCCACTGTCTACTGGCCATGTCCCCTGCTTGCTGTTTGTTTACTCTGTGTTTCGCCTCTTAACACCCTCAAGGTCTGGAGTACCATGCTCTCCATGTATCTGGAGTCCTCACACACTGACACAGATTCAGTTATCGTGTGGCAGCAGTGGCTTGCTTTCAGACAGTCAGGAAAGGCTACCTAATGCCTGGGTCCAGTGCAAGGCACGTTGTTCAAAAACTAGTCACAATTTGAAGCTGACAACAGCATAGCCTATGACTCAGCATGGGTTATTCCAAGATGGCTCTATGTGACTCAAAAGGTGTTCTATTACTCTAGATGCTAACCTTTTATTACCTACCTGTCTTTTTTACCTATGTGACACACACGATATGCCACCTTCATCACCACAGAAGGGACCTAACACCTCAGCTCTGGTGGCATCTGACACTTTTACTGCCTGGTGACCACCATTTTTCCCTGATGCTTGACCCTATTCAGTGGTCTGTAGGTTAGTTTGTTTCCAGTATCTCATGATACAACTCATCTGATGTATTTCTGATATTAGGCCACTTAGTCATCTTTCTAGGAAAATGGCAGGATGGGGTCCATGCAGTGGCAAATGTGGAAGAGTCCACGTACTTTTGGACTCTTTGGAAAGCATATTTTGGTGGCTAGTAACCTAGTGTTTGTGCATAGCTTATGACGACTGAGTGGCTCTGCTAAACAGAGGCATTCGCAACCGGCAAAAGCACAGCACAGCTTGAGACTCCCAAGTGTGACTCAACAATCCACTCCATAGGCACACGAGCTAATCACATCCTTGCTAATTGTCCCACGCTCACGCTGGTCCCGCACATGGACCAGCCAGAACCTGTGCAGGGCCCTCACTATCAACTGTGCCTGCAGAGATCAAGCTATTTCTGCAAAGTTAATAGACACGGACCTGTTATTTTTCTCTCACATGAAGTCTTTAATAAATTTAATAAAGATTCTATTTTGTGGGAAAAAAGGAGACAAGACATGAATATATTTCTCCCTTTTTTCTAGATGTTAACATTTCATTACCTTGAATGAACCTTTCATTCAAAGTTAGCTAGATCTTTTCTAACTAACTTACATTAAAATCATGTAATATTACATTAAAATCATATAATCTCTTCAGGTAAAGATTTATACATGAGATGTTCTATGGCCAAAGCATGTTTTCTTCTCACATTACATATCCAAATCAGAAACAGTTTGATTTGTTCACATTCCTCTGCTACAAGAACTCAAGCTAAAACCTGAATCTTACTTTTTTTAGATAGAATTGGCATCAGAAAGGAGTGGTAAACACCAGGGACATCACTTACGGATCTAAAGATGTCACTTTTTAAGACTGACCTCTTGTTTGTCAGGTTTTTCCAAACTTCATGGGTGATTTTTAAAACTTCCATAAGAAACTTGAAGAAAGATTAATAAAATATTTAACCTAAGTAAGATATGCAAGAAAAAATGCCTGCTGCATTAAAATGAAAGGAGTTGAAGAAGTAAATAGACTGTCACTCTGTGCCCTTTAATCACACGCTGGGAAGATATGCATGTCAGTCCCATATGCATGTCAGTGTATGGGTACAATAACGTACCCATACACTGTCCTTCAAATACTACCAACACAGGTCCTACGGCTTCTATAAGAAGGCTACTTGACTTTTCCAATCACTTTCTCGTGGCTGCTTTCCCATCACTTTTGTATACAGCAACTCTCAAAAGAACTCAGCACTTAAAATTAATCCCTGTATCCAGGAAGCATGGCAATTCATTCTCTACCACGCTTGAACCAGCCAGGGTTTCCCTTGCGGAACCTGGGAGGTATCTGGGATTAAAAACACAAAACGTGAGTCCTAGCCCAAGTCCGGTGAGTGTGCGGAGAGCTTCCTGTTACCCTGCACCGGCGGGACCAGTCCCAGCCCAGGCGCAGAGTGGGCCGGACCCTCTCCCAGCCCCTCGGGCCGCCCCCCACCACTCCTCAGTGCCTCCCCACCCGCCCGCTGAGTAGGATTTTCTGCCAAGTTCCGGGAGCCCCCAGACCCAGTCCTAGCCCAGGTCCGGTGAGTATGCGGAGAGCTTCCTGCTACCCTGCGCTGGCGGGACCAGTCCCAGCCCAGGCGCAGGGTGGGCTGGACCCTCTCCCAGCCCCTTGGGCTGCTGCCCAGCACTCCGCAGTGCCTCCCCCACCCCGCCCGCCTAGTAGGAATTTTTGCCCCGTCCCGGAGGCCCCAGACCCAGTGCTAGCCCAGGTCCCATGAGTGTTTGCGGAAAGCTTCCTCTTCCTCCTACTTCATCTTGCCCCAGCTCAGGCCTGGCATACAC
>NW_004524703.1:2526220-2583826 GCF_000260255.1 Octodon degus
CAGCAATTAACCACTAAGAAGAATATATGCAGTGTATTATTTGTTGAAACTGTACTTCCGATTTGATTTGAAACTGTCTCATTGCTGTTTATCAATAAAACTTTGAAAAAAAAACAAAAACAAAAACACAAAACGTACTTACTGCCAGTCGCTGCACAATTTCCCGTACATCTTCAGCACAGTTATCCACTGAGGACAGAAGGATACATTCTCCCCTTTCATAAAATACTTTGATGCTCATTAATCCAGATGTCCACCCAATAACATCTCTGCAGGAACAGTTAAACACAACATTCTTGGACTCCTTTTCAATCAACATTATGAACTCATTGGAAATCCCAAGAAGACACTCGATGTCCGCAGACTGGCCGAAGTCCCGGGCCACCACGTGCCACATGATGGCCCCAATGCTGAACAGATGGGCGTCCTTCCTAGGCTTCACTCTCTCCTTCTTCTTTGCACCCAGGGTGATGAAGCTGAATTTAGCAGAAGTGTCCACGGTGGCAGTTGTGACGAAATTCTCTGCCAGGTCTTTCAAGTATTCTTGCCTTGTCCGAGTGGCCATTGCTCGAAACTTTTCTGATTTATGGGCTGCATTCTCTGCATTGATTACTTTGGCTAATAGGAAGTCCCGAAACACTGCTGACTTTGGAAAAGTTACACCTTTGGGAATTGGGGGACCAAATGGTGGCACATCCTTTGACCTGGAAACTCCAACACTGGGAAAGAGAAAAGAAGATGAGATGGGCCACAGCTATTGGACAGAGCCCAGCTCTGTAGGCTCCTCTTTCCTGATCTCGAACACCACTGATAAGGCATTTCCAAAAACTAGAAGGACTCTATTGGCAATTTCATTTGAGTCTCACTACTGTTAAGTTAGTGACCATAATTCTTAAATCTAGTGACGACATCTCAGAAGATTTGCATATGCTATTTTCTGCACAGGAAAAATAATGCAAAGCACATAAGATCTATACTGGTTTAAAAATATTCCTCCCCCCTGTAATTTCATAAAAACCAGAAAACTTAAGAGAAATAAAAGTAAATAGATCATTAAGATACTTCTTTTGTGCTAGTGGGTCAGCTCATGATACAAGCAAAAAGGTAGAAATCAATTAAAAATACTAGAAATAACAGATACTAAAACAATACTGAATAAAAATAAAGCTCTCGGAGACAGTGAGATAGCTCAACAGTGTATACACCAGCCTGGCAAGTACAAGGTCTTGAGTTCGATCTCTGGTACAAAAGAGAGAGAGAGAGAGAGAGAGAGAGAGAGAGAGAGAGAGAGAGAGAGAGAGAGAGAGAGAGAGAGAGAGAGAGAAAAGAAAGCACTAGGCCTAGGTATCCAATCCACTCTAAAGGTTCATCTTAGATTATTCTCCTTAACTGCTGCTCACTAGGTGAGAACGCAGAAGAAAAAGTCAACTTACTATGTCTGCACCTCTGTTACCTATTTTAAGCATACAGTCTGTATAGCATGGATCAGTTGGGGTGAACTCTAACATGAGTACTGCAGCAGGCTCTGTCATCAGTGAAAGCTCTGAAAGGCTCACCACCACTGGCCTGGCTGCTGTACTGTTCCAAACAGCCTTCTCTTACAGTAGTCCTGCAGGCAGGCCAGTGCCCTAAGTGCAAGGAGGTACCCAAGAATCACTGCAGAGGAGACTATGCAGTTCAGCTGCTGGGGGGCTCCAGGCCTACCACCACGGGACCAGAGACTCAATGTATGGACACCACCTAGACTGGGAGGGGACACTGCACTGGGAACCAGTTTCAGATGGGTGGAAACGGGTACCATGCGACATGTGGATGGATCTCTCAGCATGCAAGGTGTGCTCTGCAGTCCTCACCGACCACGGTCCCCACAAAGACCCTAGTACTGTTGCCTGGGCCCATAGACAGCTGGATTGGCAACGACTGCGGTAAGATGAGGATATAAGAAAGCAACTTTTTTGTTGGTTGGTTGGTTGGTTGGTACTGCAAACTGAACTCAGGGTCTATTCTCTGAGCTGTATCTCTAGCCCTTTTTTATGTTTTACTTTGTGACAAGGTCTTGCTAAGTCATTCTTAGCAAGAATGACTTGGGTATGAACTTGTGATCTTCTTGCCTCAGCCTCCCACAGTGCTGGGGTTACAGATGTGCACCACCATACCCATTTTTTGCCAACATACCCAGCTTCACAACCACATTCTGAAATAGGTACTATAATCCTAAATTTTAAGAAAAGGTGCTAAACGCAAAACAAAACGAAACAAAACAAAACCTCCCACAAAGCCCACAGCAAGCAAGAAATCTGGACTCAGTCTTGGAGCCAAGATGGGCTCTTGCCCACAGCCATGTAGTATGTATGCTCAGTAGTTCTTGCTGAAGCAGAGATGAGATGGGGTAAAGACTAGGAGCAAGAATGGCTCAGGATGCCAAATCACAGAAAGCCCGTGACAGCAGAAGCAAGTGTCTACCTTGGTCTCAGCAGGCCTGAGCAGGGAGTATTTCTAGGACCACTGATGAGAAGGAATCCTTTACCACTGTACTGGCTTCTTCAAGGGGAGAAAGATATTGAGGGCCACCTCGGCCAGTTCTGGGCAGAAAGAAAATGCTATGGCATTGTCCAGGCAAATTTAGTTTTTCAGGAGGAAAGAGATAATCTAACCCTCCCAAATGCCAGACATTTTTTTCTCTAAGTGATCAGATATGAATTAACTGGAACACTACAAGATGAAAAGGGACACTTGGAAGATAAAGGCCTCCTGGCAGATGGCAGGAGGAGGCCAGTGGGCTGGACTCACCTGTAGCAGACGTTCTCTGTGCAGGGGTTGTGTACCCGCACAATGACAAAGACGTGCTGGAAGTGGGAACGGATGCTCCTCGGGGTGAATGGGAGTGCTCCGGGCTCCTGGAAGACTACAGTGACGATATCATTTCCAATGTGCCTCTTCCTCAGAAGCTGTGTCAGAGGGAAACACACACAGGTGACCAATTTTTCCCACACACAACCCATGGAATACATCTGCAGCAAGAACAGCAACTGTCATCTGGGTGGACAAGACACTCAAGCTAATTAACTGAAACCTGGCCTTCTAATGCAATCCAGAAGCAGAGTTCCATCAGGTTAATGGTCAGAAAACTCAATGCCTTGCAGCCATATGTATAAACCACCAGTCAGACAGGAGATAAAGGACCCACAGCAGTCACATCTTAAGGACGCCTTTGTTTTTAACAGCATGGATTGATTAGTACATATGAATGGGGCTCAGTGACATTTCTATACATGTATATAGCACGCACTTAACAAATCCAACCTCTCACAGGGCATGGTGGTATGCCTATAATCCCAGCACTCTGGGAGACTGAGGCAGGATGACTGTAAATGTGAACCCAGCCTGAGTAATTTATTAAGACACTGTCAGCAAAACAAAATCACTGGGGATGAAGGGTTCAATCCCTAGTACAACACATAAAACAAAAATCCCAATCTCCCTTTTCTATCTCTCCCCCTCCTAACTCCCCCTTCTCTTCCAAATCTAGTAATTGCTATCCTACTTTCGGGTCAACTTTCTGAAATCAGTATCTGTAAGAACGCGTATGGCACTTGTCTTTCTCTGTCTCGCTTAACCTATATGTTCCAGTTCCATCCCTTTTGCTACAAATGACAGAATATCGCTCTCCTTTATGGGCGATGCTCTGCTGTGTATTTATGACACATATTCTTTATCCATTCATCTGCTCATGGACAACTAGGTTGATTCTGTATCATGGCTACTGTGAACATTAACACAACAACAATCACAGTACTCCCATCTTTGACAGTACTTCTTTCAAGAATGTGCCCTCACTCAAACTCACTGGTGACAACTCAGGTGTTGGCAGAGATCCACTTCAGCTGAACAAAGGCCACATCTTGCTCCCCGTCGCGCCCAGGCCTATTTCTATGACCCTAGTTGTCCTCTATCCTTCGAGAGGTAGCCTACTACTTCTGCATCAGGCCTCAGCCTCCAAGGCTAGAGATACTGTGTCCTGCTGAGGTTGTAGGGTTTTGCTTTGTTTGTTTTTTTTGTCTTTTGAGACAGGAATTCATTATGCAGTTCAGGCTGGCCTTGAACTCATTTTTGTAGCTCTGGCTGGCCTCAAACATGACCAATCCTCCTGTCTCAGCCTCCTGAGTGCTGTGATTGCAGCATGTGCCACCTCACCCAGCCCTTGATGTCGGGTTTCTGGTTCCCAACTGCACGCTCAGCACAGAGCAGCATGCTCAGCACAGAGCTGCACTCAGTATACCTTAGTAAATGAATGAAAGAACGAGACCGGTTTTCATTTACTGATGTGTGGCGCTGCACTTCAAACCTGTGAGAGCTGCCCTCCCTCCTGTACATCCATTTACAGGCAAGGCTCTGTAAGCTCCCACAGGTGAAGGGAGGCGGGGCATGCTCAGAAAGACTGAGATTCAGTCCCTCACACAAACCTCTGGGCTCCCACGACCAGTGTGAACTCGGCACCACAAGCACAAGCGAGTGAAAACAGACAACTGTGACTTGGTTTTAACATACACAGTCATACTCATAGGAGCTGATGATGTCACTGCAGGGAGGGAATGAGCTCAGGCAGTAAATCTCTTTATTAGTACCAACAAAGACAATGACCAGGCCTTTAAATTTATTTGGCACCACACAGCATATTTCACTATAAAGAGCATCAAGTTCATTTTAAAACCTTTTAAATCCAGATACAAAAAGGATTTCATTGTCAGGCCCCTGACTTGTGTGATTCTACATGATAAAAGGCCTCGCACATTGAGATTGAAATGTTCCTTCCTTCTGAGCTTTCCACAGGCCAGTGAAATCACTGATTCATATCCCGGACAACACCTCCTTGGATCCCCACATTAAAGTTATGAACATATAAAAGTCCCTGTAGTGTATAAGTGAAGTTTTGAAACTTATTAATATATAACAATACTGATCCAATAAATCACCTCATTTAAATGTGTGGTTTTAAACAAAACCTTGCTAGATCTTTAAAATATACCCGATAAAATGAATGTAAGTGGATTACTGAAAGCTGTAGTTGGCAAAGACGGTCTGTATTTTTTCAGTAACTGAAAGCTATGATTCATGTCTTGTACCAGGAAAAGGAAAAGTCAAGAGCCAATGAGTAGTTATGCTAAAGCCATGCCTAACACATCCACTGTAGGTGTCAGCACACATGTAAGCTGCCCACGCAGGAATTCAGAGTGACCAGTGGAAGATGGATGGAGCTCAGAGAGGGAAAGGCCCAGCAGGGCCTCTGCACGAGCCATCAAGGGAGGCAGTGCTGCTCTGCAGGGGCCCAGCAGGCCCCTGGTGTGCAATCCCTGTGATAGTCACTGGTCAGCTGCCCCTACCTGATTTCCCTTGCTCCTTCAGAATGGGCTTTGCACTTCCTGAAGAAAACTTTAAGGTCAGTTACCGTGACTACAGGTCACAATGCTTAGGTCCTTTTCTCAGCATATTTTGCTTTGTAAAATAAAGTTAAAAAAAAAAAAAAGTCCAGTTACTTTTACAATGGTCACACAATGCACTACATTGTGGAGAAAAATATAAAGTGATAGGGAGATATATAGAATAAATTCAAAAGTTTTTTAAGGACTATAAAATACTGAAAATGTTGTTTGTTAGCAAAATTCTCAAGTTTGCTTAGAGACTAAAGAAAAAAAATCTCAAAAGTTAACAAATATTCTTTATTGTTTTTAAGAGTTTGCCAAACAAGGTAACTGCATAAACTTTGTTAATGTTTTCTTCAGCAAGGATTCCATGTCTGTCTCCCTGCTCAGTGAGACCCTCTAGAATCAGTACGAAGGCCACAGGAGAGGGGCAGCCAGCCATGACCAGCCTGGCAGCTCGCATGGTGCGCCTCGTAGAGACCGAATGAATGGCGTCTTCTTGGGCTCACTTCTTGTACGCATGTGAATTAGATAACACTTTCCCCTATGCTGCAGATAGAACCAGTGTAGTGTCTTCAACTGCAACAGTGCATTAATAAAATTGTACTTGACAGATTTAGACACAGTCCTAACAAAGCTACAACACTCAATTCAAACTGTGAAACAAGAATGCATTCTTGTGATGAAGAAGATGAAAGCCGAGTCTTCACTCAGATCTGGGGCAGAGGCACGCACACTGCAGAACAGCAACCCTGGGGCTGAGACTCAGTTCTTCATACAAACCCCAGGCCTCCCAAGACCAGGGGAACTTGGCACAACAATCACAAGTGAGTGAGAATAGACAACTGGGAGACCGTTACACTTGCATCAGAAATGGCACAATGTTGCAGCAGCTTGGTTCTACTACCTTATGGGTAAATTCCTTTTCCATTTTAATCACAGCAAGGAGGAAACCGTCCATTCTGCAACTCATCCTAGGGGAGGGCAGCCCGCACAGCATGTGTGAGAAGCAGCTTTTGGGAGTGACAGAGAAGCTGCATCTGGGGCTGGGGAGGCTGGTGTCTGGGGACATTCTCCGGAGAAAGGAGCTCTATAGTCCACAAAAAGCAGCCACAAATTTCCCTTCCTGGTTCCTGGGTTCAGATCTAAAGCCCATCAACAGGAGCAGGGATGCTTGCTTCAGGTCTGTGAGCTCGTCACCCACCCCTAACCTTGTAGACAGCCACCTGACCTACTAATGAACATCGGGTTCTACCTGGTCACATGGAGGTCAGCTTCTCCTCCCTTAGGGACATCATCCATACAATGTGCTCTTACACATGTTCATGGCTACATGTGTGTACATGTAGTGCACACACATACACATACACATACACACACACACACACACCCTGGTGTACCCTATACTTAAGAATCCATTCCAGTGGTTAGAATTCTGTCCTGATTCTTGGTTTTTTATGGAAAAAGTGAACATAGAATGTGTTTAATGAGGAAAAGAAGGGGCACCCTACATGCATCACCACCTAAACACAAAAGATCTGAAATTACGGAAGGAAAGGCTTATGTGCTTTCTGCAAAAACAATGAATGTTAGTTAATGGTTCTTATCTCAAATCAGTAAGAGCATGTCAAATTCATTACTGTTTCAAAGATTCATCACTGATTTACCATTTATACACCCATACTATTGTACCATGGAAATGTACAAACTCACTAACCAATGCTGAACATTTTATAAATGGAAAAATAGAAATAAGCCAAGAAGGTAGATTCTCAATGGCTTGCAAAGTTAAGAGAAAGACAGACTGATGGAGAGGTAAATACAGAATCTCTGTCTTGACTCTGAGCAATACCAATTAAAAGCAGCAAAAGCCTCATGCTCTGGTATAAAGCCACTTTCCTACTTGTGATCTGAGACTAAAGCTCATCACTAAAAGCCCAACAAGTATTTTACCTTGACAAAATATTTCACAGTATTCTTCACAGACGAACCCAAATATGGCAAGATCTGCTTAAATTCAAGTACCACTTAGAGCTGGAGATATAGCTCTGCAGCATAAGCACCTGTCTGGCAAGTGCAGGGTCCCAAGTTCAAGCCCCAATAAAAAAAAAAGCACTTAGCTATACTATTCACAGTTCCCTAGCAGTATCAACCCAGGACCCAGGGACATACACAAATCCCCTCCAGGCAGGGCTGGCTTCTAATGGCTCGTACTGACATGGACAAAGAGGCCCAGGACTAGTAAGCCATGTACTACTGCCTCTGTGGGATCAAGTCCACAGGAGCAGTGTCTCAGGAACCTGGACTGGCCTCACTCCTGAGGTCTGCCATCCTCCATGCCCTTTTTAAGCAGAGCAGCTTGAACTTTGCCCATGCATAAAAAGAAAAATGGTAGTATGTGTCAGCTACCATGGTGTAAAAGGCCACCCTTGCCAGAGTCAAGTTTAAAGCTGCCCTGTGAAGGTCTTTCCTGGATGAAAACCCATGATGGCTGAACGATGACTCTATCTACAGAAGGCGGGCACACGGGGAGATTGCCTAGGGCCAGTGGACGGGCCATGGGACAAGTCTGGGCCCAAGTCCAGAATGCCAGTGCTCCCAGAAGGCCCTCTGTCCCCTTGCTAGGTGGAACTTCTGCCTAGCGGGGGAGGCATTCCACAGACTAAACTTGTGCAACAGTTGGGCAAAGGGCTCTAAAATTTTTAATGCATCTTGGAATCAGCTTTCATCTTATTACAAGAACAAACAGCAGAAATCAGACCTGATGTGGACAAGTCTAGGCCAGTTAAGTAGTCAAAATCACGATGGTGCTAATGAGGCCAAGGGCCGGGGCCCCCCCTTGCCTGTGTGTCAGCCAGCAACAGGTGCGAAGTCCTATGGCCTCAAACCGCACCCACGACCCCAGCTCATCACTATGGATACTGGGCCTCTGTGGGAACACGTGGGCGTGGGTGGGGCTGGGGAAGAATCAGGCAGTCAGTACCACCCATAATAAATTCGGCAAGAACATGTCTAAGACTATAAAGTGGCACACAGAACATTCTGGTAACAACCCACTATTTGTAAAATAATTTATTAAATGTCAGGGTAACAATTTCCTGGAATTACTCATAAAGTTAGTCTCTTACTTTCTTAACCATTCAAACCTTAGCTTTTATAAATATTTAAGAATAGGAACAGAAAAATAAGACGCAAATTAAATTATACCAGTCTCTACAGCTAATGAATTGTGAAAGAACTAAAATGGATTGAGTACTTTGTGCCTAGCACTGAGTCACACTTACTAACTTCTACTATTTGCAGGAAGGACTACTGAGAAAGGTCAGTCCACTTATCTGTCATTCAACAAGCGAAGACTGCTGGCCCATCACAGGCTGCGCACAGTTCTAGGCATGGACTCTTGGTGAAGGGAGAAAAAGGAGAAGCTTAGTGAAACCTCCCCAGGCCACCAAGCTAATGGCTGGGTGTCAAATCCTGAGTCTGGTTCACAGCCCTTCCCTCACATCTGCTATAGCCTGCTGAAGCTATTCTTGACCTAGAGGAAGAATGCCTCAAACATGGCCCCTGAACGTGGAACTGTCCAGGCAGACAGAACCTAAGCATCCCCACTGCAGAGCCATGGGTGGCACTCTGGGCACTGCACCCTCCTTCTGTTCTGGCCACCCCAGAATCCTTCTTGCTGCAGTGGACTCTGGACCACATCCCCATCCTGCAACTCTCAAGCTCCTCCAGAGACTGAAGGCCTCAGCCAGGCCACAGGTGAGAAAACTGGACCAGGTAGAGACCAAGTCTGCAGACTCATTTCATGCTCTCCTCCCTGTTTCCTTCTCTCGAGCTGTGTGCTCACGCATGGCATCTGCAGGACCCACACAGGATCACTCCTACTCCACGAGAAACACAAAATGCCTTTACCATTTCCCACCTCTCGGCTGTCTGCTCAGCTTAGGTTGCCCCGGCCTCTCAGTCAGAAACAAGAGGTGAACTAAAGGCATTAGGCTATAAAATGTGTCACATAAACATCAAGGATTTTTTATCTTTACAGGGATTTTTTTCTTATGGTCACCCATTTGGGAAGCTGAAATATCCCCTCCCTACTTGCATCTCCACTTCTGGGCTTTTCATGTTTTTTCTGTGCAGAATTTTTCAAGAATAGTTTAGAGAACACCACTGTACACAGAATTACCACACAATGAAAGAGGGAGGAAAAGCCAGTGTTGAGTTCTAGGAACAGCAGACTTTACCACAAGTGGAAACCTGGGGCCAGTTCAGCCGGCAGTCCACTGACTGCAGTACGTAGTTAGAGCCCTCGGACCTCGGTCAGGAGTTGCTGGCTGCACTTCCACCCCAGGCTGACAGATTCTCTTGGCCTGGGCAGGCCCAATTTGTTTCTGAGAACCAGCTCCCAGAATTTAATTACTCAACAATTTACAACTGGGCAGCTGGTCTGGTCTAAATCAAGCTCCTTAATACCCAATGAATCTGTCCAGCATTATTCCAAATACATTTTTTAAATGCTAAACATTCTTTAAGTTTAATCATACACAAATGTATAAATAATCTACAGATTATAATTTTGTCTCATATAAAATACACAGATATGGAATCTAGAGTCCTATCATCTGAAGATGGTTAAGAACCATGATTACTAGAAAACAAAGAAAAAGTTTAGGAAGGCCAAGGGATAGAAGTAAACATTAGGTAGAAAATGGCAAGAAAACCCAGCTAGTGATTACCATAACAGAGGAGCCACTGTTGGCAGAAGAGCTTGGGGAGTCAGTCTGAGATCCCTCTCATCCCAGCTAGAAGATCTATGGTGCTTCCTTCTACCAGTGACAGAAGAGGCAGGCAGCCTCTTTCTTCTTTAGGAAAAATGCTAACTTTGATGACAGAATTTCACAAGTGTTTTAAAGACAAGAAATGAGAAAATTCTCTGGAGCAGTTAGTCTTTATACATTGGACAAATTCCTGTCAATGAACTCCTCTGCTCTCCCTGGTTTGATTTACTCAGAGCAAATGAGGAACAAGGAGGCAGTATCAGAAGACTGCAGCAAACTTGGTCTTAACTCTGCGTTTACCCAAACACAGTCATATCCCGCCAGTTAAGGCAGGCTCCAAATCAGATCCTAGTACAGGGCAAGCCTGCCTGGTAGTGACCTTCAGAGACTCGCCACCCTCAGCTTTCAGTCTGCTGCCGGCACACTGCAGAGCCCACACCTTCTAAGCAAGCTGGTGTGGAGCACTCCCCTCCCCCAGGCCCTCCATACCCCTAACCAGGTCCTTTTCTGTACCAAACAATCTTCAAAGTGCTCTCAAGCTCACAGAGCAGACAGGACACTGTAACTATTTCCAGCATACGATACCTAAAAGATTTGGAAAACAACTTGCTCAACCCATCTGAAGGGACTGAGGAAAAGGGGAGGGATGGAAAAATAAAAAAGAACTGGGTTCCCCCCACGATGAATGTGACTGCTACGTACTGCAAACATGCACTAAGTTATCTCTAGTAAGTGATCTTTCATTTTATGTTTAATGCATCATTCAAGTTTTCATATGTCCGTAGCTCTTCACAAGTGGCTGCATTCAAAGTCTGGGCACAGTGATATCTTTTCCTCTAAAAGGGTCAATACATTGTAGTTAATAAATCTAATTAAAACAATGAAAGCGGAACAAGGAAGAATAGCTGAGAATGGCCCCAGCGACAACTATAAATAGTAGTCTATAAATAAGTCATTTATCCACATGCAGAAATTCAAGTTGGGTCTACGCAGTTAGGCTTTTGGATTTCTCTTAAGATTTTGCCCAGCAAGCAATAAGGGTAAGCACAGAAGTGCTTTCAGGTTTTATAATAAGCAAAAACTTCAGTAATACTTGCTGGCGAGCCCAAATGATAAAAGAGTAAAACGCTATTAATTCAATTTGAGAAAACACAGTCACAAGGGTGGTGCGGGGCCAGGAAGACCTACCTGTTGCCTGTTGTTTGGCATGTAGGGAAGCAGGGTCGACACGTGGAACATGAGCTCATAGTCTTTGTATGTGGTATACAGGGAATGGGTTCCTGTGGAATCCGCTGAAAGCCAAAATTACAAAAGCACGTTAGGCAACACTTAGAAGGTATTTCTATAAAAGGTGAGCCAGCTGCAAAACACACGCGCGCACTGTGACCTTGAGTCTCCAGGGGCCTCTCCGGCTCCCCTCAGCCCAGCTTCTACCCACTTCCGCCCAAGGCTGTGGCCAAGGCTCTCTGCTCCTCCGACAGAATGTGTGGGTTCCTCCTGGTTTTCTTCTGTTCTTAACTTGTGGTGTGGACTCAAAACCCACCCAGGGACTCTTGCCCGCAGCCTACAGGCAAGCAGAGGGGAGAGGACCTGTGCGTGTTTGCAAGTGGTTTTCAGTCATTTTATGGCCTGTGATCTTACAGGAAAATGGATCAGAACCGATACAATATGGAAACAGGGACGACAAATATTATTTTAAAATGTCTTTCTGAAGTGTATAAGTATTTTACTTCTTTCACCAAAAAATGCAGCGGCAATACATGTGGAAACTAAGGAGGAGGCCAGCTGTGCTCTCACGCTGCAGCTGCTGCACTGACACGTCTTCTACACAGCAACATCTCAGCCCTGCTCAGTACAGAGCTGTGCATCGTTTTGAAAGCAAACTGACTCCTTGCAAATTCAAAATCCCCCTGTGCTGCCTCGGCGCACCCCAGACACACAGCTGAGTGACTAGGAAGGTCTTCAGTAATATATCTAGAATAAAATTTCAGGCCACTTCGCATAGGATAAATAAAGCAAAGACACACAGAAATTGAAGACACACAAGAAATTTGGAACTTCCCTCCTTAATTCTTGGTCTATATAAAGGCTTACTTTCCCCCCTTTTAAAGCGGGGGGGGGGGGAAGGCATTTGCCATAATTTATTCTACTGTGTGCTGGGGAAGTCTCTAGTTATTTGGGGTAATTTGGGATATATTTAGTCAGAAAATTTAAATGTTTGTTTTAAAACACGTATTTAACATTCATGAACCTTTATCTCTTTTGCATCCTGTTGTATGTCTTTCTTTGTAAAATTTATTTGTGATTCAGAGATAGTGTTGAACATTCTGTGGAAGAAACATCACACAGTCCTCACGTGCCCTGGAAAGGCACTCCAGGCAGCACCTTCACAATGGCAAGAGCACCTGCAGTGGTCCCTTGCAGATGTGCACAAAGGACCTCAAAGACGGTCACACCAGATACTCATCTAATAAGCAGTACACCTATCTGTCCTAAAATAAAGGAATTCTTCCTTTTGGGTATTCATTAAACACATATCTGTTACTTTCATAAGACTTTTTAGAAAACAATAGTCTATTTTAACTCTCTTGACTCAGAATTTGGAATAAATGTGGCAAGGAAGTGATCACAGTCTTAATGAACGATAAGCATGCCACAGCCTAGCCATAAGCACCTGGCTCACTGGCCACCAAACAGAAGGTTGGTGACAAAATAGCTAGAACCCATGACAGCCATTCTAGCACTTGCACCATAGTGGTCAGGATCCAGGAAGAGAAACACTCTCCAGAAATAACTTTCATATTAGGAAAATGCCATGAAAGAACATACTGTGTGTGTGTGTCAGAGGCACTTCGCAAGTGGTGGTCTTAAGTTATCTATCCTAAGCAGCACTAAAAGGGGCCTTTCTGAAAAGTAAATGTTCTGAAGGTTAAGGTTTTTATCTTAAATGGCAACATAGCAATGACCTAAGCAACATCCAGGGGGATAATTTCTTAGTGGCCAAGTCTTCCGTTCCTATTCTATTTGTTTTGTGCAAACAGTCCCCCCCCTCTTTTTTTTTTTTTTTTGAGCTGGCAGGTACTATAATCCATACCCTGAACTTTTCTTTTCAGGTACCCAAGGCTTATATTTGACCCACATCCCAAGAGCAGAGTTAAAATTACAATTAGAACCCAACTATCCTAAATTTTAGAAGGAAGGTTTTCACATGTCAAATCCACAAAACAACTAATTTCTATTAGAATATTTAAAAAATGCTTAATTCTTCAACCCTTTTCTTCAAAGACGTGCCATACTTCTCTGTAACTCACAGAATTCCTTGCTCTTAAAGATCCGTGCCTCCTTAACCTATCCAAATCTGGTTTCTTAGGTTCCTACCTCCTTGAGTAGCCTGTGTCAAGGACATGTCCCCAGTCATGCCAAACTGAAGACGATGTCAGCCTGTGCAAAGGAGAGTGCTTGGATTAACTATGCTCCACTTGTCTAGGTCCCATAGGCCAGAAGTCCTGCCTACGACGTCCTGGCAGTGCAGTCCAGTGGGGACCGAGGATGTACACTGAGCAGCAGGAGCTCAAGTCCTCAGCTGCTCCTCAGAAAAGGTTGCCAGGCAGCACGGCAACCCTAGCAGGTAAGCTGTGGTTTGTAGCAACAGGGAATGTGAAAAAGAAGGAAAGCAGGAAAGGTGTCATGGATCTGTCTTAAAGTGACCATCCAGACGCTGGGTGCCACCAGCTCTTTCCCTAGTCTCCACGTGTCTGTGACACAACCAATAAATACTCAACAATGGACTCGGCTGTGAGTCAACACGACTGCCTGGCACTGTGAGTGAACATCAGCCTTCAGGAGCAGGTCTGAAAACAGGACTGACTATAGGCACTCCTCTCACCAGGTCAGAGTATCAATGGCAATCCCGCATCGACCACACAGTGAGGCAGGGCCCTCAGGGAGCAGATCACCCCCCTGCAGCCCTGCCTGGGCAGTACTGGTGCTCCCACAGGGAAACTTCCTGTGTCACCTCTTAGGTAACCAGTTGTCTCAGATATTCTTTTCATTGAAAGAACAGGGATTAATTCCTTGGTAAATAGCAGAATTTCCCCCAAATTCTCAAAATTATGCTGCCTTGGTATCTGAGGTGTTAACATCAACTAAATGATAGCACAAAGGGATACAGAATTTATGAGGACTATGAAGAAGAATGCAATTATGTGAATGGAGATACTGCTGAAACTGGAAGCCACGGCACAGAGATGGCCATGTTTTGAACTGGGCCTTCAGTCTGGTATCTGAGAGCTGACGTATATCTGACTCAAGGGGCCTGACTCAGGTCCTTGGTGACGAGGATATGTCAGTCTCCAATTCATTGGTCCAACCCCTAGTTATTATTGTGAATTCAGAAATAAACAAAATGAGCCTAGTAGTATGTGTGCATGAGGTTATTTTTGAGTCTCTTGGATAAATATAGGGCTTGTCCTGGGTATACTGAAACCAGGGTCACCAAAACAGGGGAGGCTAAGAAAAGAAGAAAGATTCAAAAAGATTTTCTAAAAGCACCAGGGAATCTCTGCCAGAGTTCAAAGAGAAAAACCATGGCCCTCTTGAGCTCATGACATGAGCACACTGTAAACACACAGCTCTTTAAAAAATGCTTCCTCTGCTTATCCGAGGACATCTATACCTGTTTTCATATAAGCCAGAAGGCTGCTCCCTGGTCAGGATAAGGAGGGCATGTGAGCACTTGCTCAGACTTCCATGGTACGCCCACCTTTGGAGACATAAACTTGTGTGCATCAAGCT
This sequence comes from Octodon degus, assembly GCF_000260255.1. NCBI lineage: Eukaryota > Metazoa > Chordata > Mammalia > Rodentia > Octodontidae > Octodon > Octodon degus. Next base: position 2,541,210 of record NW_004524703.1, read on the forward strand.
TACTTTTATTATCCAGCTGAGCGCGGTATTTACTGAATCCTTTCAGCCGTACTCTCTGGCCCAAGAGATCAAGGAATTCTTCAAAAGCTGGTCCTGCTGTCTCATTGTTGTACATTTCTTCTTCCGTGCTCTGGCCTGCTTTGCAATAAAGGATCCCAATCTTGTGCTGAAAGCTTAGCTGAAAAGGGGAGGGAGGAAATGTAATTACTTGGCAAAGTATACAGACACGCTAACTTCCAGTAAAATTCAAAGTATAGAAGCTTAGAACTCTTCTCCGGAAAGCATGCCAGACCAATTCCCACAAGCAAATAAGCAAAATGTGAGTGAGCATCATTCTATAAAATGCTACAAATAAGGAGCCCAGAAACCCTAAAATATAGCTGGAGAAGTATCAGAAACTCTAGGAAATAAAATGCATGGCTAGAGGCATGTAGGAGTTGCCCGGTTTCCCAAAGACAAGTGGGTTCTCAGGTTCAGGCATCTACTTAAAAAAGTATAACTGTGAGAAATACTTAATCTTATAGCTACATAGAGTAAATAGGAATATCATTTAAGTTTGGAAGAAGAAAAGGCCATGAACCTTAAAGTTTTTCTTCTCTGGTTCTAATGCCTCTTTCTTCTTTGATTTATCTCAACATTTATAGAAATATGTATGACCGTAAGGAAACAAATCAAATTAAGGTCTGGTAAGGAAAGAACCCCAGTGGAAATTGTGATATATGTGCATAAATAGAAAAATGCTGTTTCCATAAAAGTAACTTTAGTCATACAATTACAATCATTTCTCACATTTTTTATTATCCTGAAAACATCTGCTAAAGACACAACATGTCATAGAAAGTTATAATAAAAATGGAAGAGCCCCTGCTGTACTCCTATGCACCAGTTAATCCCGTGTCCCACTGGAAGCGATGGGGCATCCTCCAGAGGCCAGGGATAAACAGGTTCCAATTTTACAGCATTCTCATTTTGCCCTAAAAGAACTGCGTCTCCTTTATGCAATCAGAGCTCTTTATCTTACCACCAGCAATCTGAACTATGGAGCTGACAGATTTTCAGACACCATGGATTCCCTGAAGAAATCAATCTATAACACTGTTTGCTTTTATTACTGAGATGTAAAATACAGCCTTTAATCAAAATTCATAGCTGCCTATTGCAGCAAAGTAAGGCAAAATGATACTCACTTCCCTTGAGCAGCAACACAATATCAATACCTAGTGGCAGCAACACTGCAAGAAGGACTGCCATGGCCTAGGCAGCCTCTGCAGGCCAGGCCGCCTCAAAGCTTGAGAGGTCAAAATCTGTGTAATCTCTTTTCCTCCTTGTTGTTTGTCCAGTACTGGGAATTGATCCCAGGCCTCTACACTGAGCTACACCCCTAGCCCATTTTTATGCTTTTGTTTTAATGTTGACACAAAGTCTCACTAAATTGCTCAGGGTAGGCTCAAACTTACAAGCCGTAAGTGTAATAGCCAAATGTGAGATTTTTAAGCCTTGGATAAAAGCACTATGAAGCTCCATTAATCACGTGAACAGATGTCCTTTTGCTAACTAGGACACACAAAAGCAGGTTAAAAATAACAAGTCACAACTCAGCAGGATTTATAATACACTACAAAGGCGTCATGCCTTTATAGCTATAAACTAGCATAAAGGCATACAGTAGCACCTCGGTGCACAAACTTCATTTGGTCCACAATTCTGGGAAGGACAGCCAGTTTTGTGTTTGTATGGCCAAGATTGCTGCACTTGTGTTTGTCACCCACAAACAAACAAAAGGGTTTGCCAAATGCTTTATCTGCATGACTGAGGTGCTACCGTATGAGGGAAAACTAGGAAGAAAGTACCTCCAGGCACTCAAAACCAATGGCCTTACAAGAAGGATGGGGAGGAACTCCCAAGCTTTTAGAGACGCAGGCACAAGTTCACGCACACCCCAGGCACGCAGGTCGTACGCACCCCTTGCTCATCAAGCTTGAGCAGCTGCTCTGGGACCTTGGGGGAGCTGGAAGCCTGCCGCAGACACTGGATGCTCAGCTCTGGAATGACATATTCCAGAACTTCTTTGAGGGGGAGTCCGCGGGTGGTGCCGTGCCGGGCTGTGGAGGGCACAGCGTCCTCCAGGATGGCTCCTCTCAGGGTTGTAAGCTGCAGGAAACATAAGGCTGCAGTCAGTTCTTAGTCCTGGCCACCTAATCAGAGTCCAGAAAACACAGCCAGTATTAGATCCTAGTTACTGCCTTGAAAATGAAAAAGAGAAGCAAGGCTCTTCTGACTAGGGTAAATGGGACTACAGTGCTAATTTGAATGTGCAAAATCAGTATTTTCCCTTTTTAAACAGAAATAACGTAAAGGGATCAAGAAGCCAGAGAGGCTGAAAGAGTCAGCTGTGTACCAAAGACAGACAGGAAGTGAAGCAGATCAAGGCCATGAAAACCAAAGACCTTCCTGCAGTTCTGGCCCCATGGGAAAGCCATTCCAAGGACAGACAGCACTGTGGCCTCATTATTATCTCTCTTCTTCACCCCTTTCCTCCTGCCTCCCCATTTCTCTACCTCTGCTCTTTTCTGCTACCCCTTTTCTTACCTTCTATCTAACTTCTACGCTGAGCTCCCTAAGGTTAATGATGGACATCTAGTAGTTCCCATGCCAGGAGATGCAGGACTGAAAAGACAATCATGGGATTGTGTCCCATGGTTTGGGACATGACCTCAACCATACCATGGAGGTGTAGGGTTGTCATTTTTAGCACTCTCAACTAAGATGCTGAGAAGCCCCGCACTGTAGGCCACCACCTGGTTCTAGACAAGCATGGTAACACATGCCTATAATCCCAGCACTAGGGAGCTGGGGCAGGAGGATTACGGCAAGTTTGAAACCAGCCTGGGCTACAAACTGAGCTCAAGGCCAGCCTGAAGTGCATAGCAAGATCCTATTCCAAGAAAGACAGAAAATAAAACAAAACAAGCCCCGGTTCTGATCCTACCTTGCTGCTTCTGGGGATTGAGTGTCATCACATGGACACCCAACACAGGCCAACAGACTGCCTGTTTGGTGAGAATGCTCTGGGCTGGCACAAGCTGCACTGGAAAGTGGCTTTGTGGAAAGTGACCACAAAGTGCAAGGGATGCAGTTCCGATTTCACAAACAGCCACCTGTGGCTCTGGGCTATTGACCTGGACAGCACAAGCCTTGTACATGAACCATGCTGCTTTGAAGGCAGTTGGTCACACCCAGCCTAACATATAGGTGACTGGGACCCACACACTCCAGACGAGAAGCACAGGCTGCAGGGGCTGCAGGAACCTAAAAAGGCTCTTTTTTCCCTGCCTGATCTGCCAAGAGAAAACTAAAACATTCTAGAACTTTTTTTCTACGGTGCTGCAGAAATACAACCAAGACCTTAGACATGCCAGGCAAGGGATCAAATATTGAGCTACAAACCCAGCACTATCTCCTAGCCCAGATCTTGTGCTCTTCCTCCTCTGTTTCCCAGATAACCAGGCCCGCAGCTGTGCCCACATGTCCTGCAACACTTGCCAAGCATACAGCGTATCACCCTAGTGATGGAGGGCAATGGGAATAAAATGCGCATGGCAGAGCAGATCTAGCTCCTCACAAGAGCCAGCACCACGGTCCACTTAGTCCTGACTCTATGCCTTGTGTAACTACCCTGGGTTTTCAGGAAAAGGACACAGGCAAGGAGCTAAGCTGGGTCTTCCACACAACAAGGTGTGGGAAGCCAGTGCTGCTACACTAGGCTGACAAAACAACTCATTGAATACTCCACCGTTGCAACTACCTGACTTTCTGCATTAGATTTTATATCATTAGGGGCCAGGGAGACGGCTCAGTAGAATAAGTGCTTGCCTGCCAAGCACAAGGGCCTGAGTTCAATCCCCGGTTCCGCAAAAAAAAAAAAAAAAAGATTTTATATCATTTTCAACCAGGTATCGACTACATAGTCCATGTTTGTGTCCCAGTTTTACAGCTCCAACACCCTCTGTCTCTAGCATGAAGGCCTATCTAGCATGTATGCTGGCACGTCCATGACAGGTTTCTATATTTTTCACTTGAAATAAAGTCCTGTAAGCCTCCTTTGCAATTACCTTAAATACTGCTATCATTAAGGACATAATTCAACACCCTGTCTAACACATACCAAAGTGGTATTGCCCATCGTGGACCTGACTGTTGCCCTGGCGATAAGAACAGACAGCAGCTTTACCTCGCTTGTCCTGAATGCCACTCTGTAGTTGAACTGGGACCCTTCTTTCTCCTTGGCATCTTCCACCTTCTCCCTGCGGATGCTCACTGCCACAGGGCCAAGGTTTTCGTCGATTCCAAAGTAGTTTTGGTGTTCTAGAATGCATGAGAACAGAGGCACAAGAAAGAAAGCACTGAGGAACAGTATGGGCATCTTAGTTTGTGCGATTCACACACCACAATCCCAGCGTATGTTTGATTGAAATTCTGGGTTTCCAGTTCAGACTTCTATCTTCCCTTTATTTCATTTTCTCTTTCTCCTTCTGCTTCTTGCTAGTTCAGAGCAGCAGACACCTCCTCATCCCAAAGCTGTGACTTTGCTGTTCTGTGGACAGTGCCATTGGGAAGAACATCAGTCATTTCTTTTCGACAATGTCAAGAAAGGGACACAGCTTCTCAAAGAATCAGCACCAAGTTAGCTCCCTTTCTCGAGGGTGCCCCTTGGACTGAATAAGGGTGCCAGAGGTTTCTCAAGGAAGCACTCAGGAACGGCCAGAGTAATCCTGCCCATCCATGGAATGGCTAAGGCTACCATTAATTATGCTGCTACACAAATACCGCAAGTCTAAGGCAAAACCCTGTTGAAGGAAACACAGAAAGGATCACTGGGCAGCCAAGGTCCAATTTCATAGACAAATCAAGTCATTTACTTGCCTGGGTGTCAGTCATTCTCTCCCCATAATCCCTGGTCCCTGAGAGGGATCTAGAATCACAAAATTCCACAGCAGCAACAGACCTGGTGCTCACCATCCCAGGAGCATGGAGCCTCCAGGCCACATGCCTAAGAGGTGAGCATCAATCTCCCACCCACACAGGTAACAACAACTTTCCAGGCATTGCCCAGCAGTGGCGATGCAGAGAATGCTCCAGAGTAACTTCTGCTCCTGACACAAAGGTCCTAGGCAGAGTCCTTCTGTGGCACTAAGCTCAGCACCCTGAGCAATCTGCCAGGACTACAGACAGCTTCCATGGTGAGCCTGCTGGAAGTGGTCCAAGATACTTCATTACACTTTCCAAACTTTGTTTCCTCAGAAATGGCCCAAATGTAACACAACACCCCAATCGTAGTCTAGCCATACAAAATGAAGGAGCAATCACCGACTTGCTTATTAATGCACCCCTGAAAATGTGCCTAACAGCTTCATATACATGATTCACGTGGAGCAGCTGGCACGGTCGGCCTCAGGGGCTACACATTGAACTCTTAAAGAACTGCCACAGGCCTGTTCTCCAAGGTGTATACTCAGCAAACCCATTCCTTTACCCTATATGCAAAACACTATAATCTCTCCCTTCTTCTGGGATTAGCTAATCTTAATGGTTTTAGGCAATCTTGCCTGACTCTCAGTTTTTTGTTTTGTTTTGATTGTGTGGGTCTGGAGATTGAACGCAAGGTCTTCACACTTAACTGTATTCCCTGGTCCATTTTGAGACAAGGTCTTGTGAGTTGCTTAGGCTGGGTGAAACCTGAAATTTTCCTGCATCAGTTTCTGATTCTTCAGATTTTACTCACAAAGAGACACTATGTAAGAAACATTTATGAGCTTGAAGGAATCACACAGCTCTTCCAAAGGCCCCTACCTATACGAGCCACAGAAATTCTGGAGGAATGTGAAGTGCTACTGAGAAAGCAGAGGACAAGCGACTGCCGTGGGACGGTGGACTGGCCTCAGTGCTAACAGCAGCCAAAGCCACCACGAGGACCAGCTGGACCTTGAACACCAAGGCACACCACTTACATCATTTCCTGCTTGAAAACAAACAGAGATTGACACTGACATTATTTCCCTTTAGAACCAGCCAGGGCCAAGAGCATCAGGGAAAGTACTGCAGGGGCTGAAAGGTGAATTACTAAGGTAATCATTTTTTAAAATGAGAAATGCTTCCCTTGCATATAGTGTATACTGACAACTGCTAGGATAACTATTACAGACACAACTCCCATGAAACTAAACATGCATCAAAACAAAACAAAGTGTGGGTCAGAGGAGAACTAAGCCAGAGGCAATTATTTCTGATTTTAATCAACATTTAAAAAATATTCAATGAGGGCCAGGGAGATAGCTCAGCAGTCTACGTGCCTGCCTGGTAAGTCCAAGGACCAGAGTTCTAACCCCGATACCACATGCTGTGCTGGCCCCATGACAAGCCAGCCACCAAGACCAGGTGTGGTGGCACATACCTGTAATCCCAGCGCTGGGGAGGCTGAGACAGGAAGATCACTACAAGTCTGAGCTGCTCAGCAAGACCCTATACCAAATAGATAAATTTTTTAAAAAATAAAATATGTTCAATAAAATAAGAGTCTAAAGTTCAGTATCTGCATCAAACAACTATCATGATCATTCTGTTGTTTCTTAGACTGGCATTAGTGACAGATGGGCTGCCACTGGCATTGTATAAGACCTTATGGAAAACAACTTTAGCAGGGGAGATAGCTCAGTAGAATAAGTGCTTGCCTTGCCTGGCAAGTGCAAGGTCCTGCGTTCAATCCCTAGTACCACAAAAAAAAAAAAAAAAAAAAAAGAAAGAAAGAAAGAAAGAAAGAAAAGGAAGGAAGGAAGAAAGAAAGAAAAAAGAAAATAACTTTAAACTTACTGACCTAGTATAGTTTGCTAGCTGAAGGTAATAATCCCCACAATAACTTTCCTTTTTATCTCAACAGATTATTTATTAGTATCGAAATGCAAGGGCCAACAAGAGGAGCTCGGCAGACTAAAGTGCCTGCTTAGGCAAGCTCAGGGACCACGGCTGATCCCTGGCACAACATGCTGTGCCAGCCCTGCCCCCAGGGTGGGCTGAGCCAGCCACAGTCTGGGTATAGTGGTGCACACCTATAATCCCAGGGGCTGGGGAGGCGGAAAGCATGAGGATCACCACTAGACCAAGCTGCATAGTGAGACCCTATAACAATCAAATACATTTTTAAAAAAGGAAATGCATTAAGAAAAATATTTCACAAAATATTTTTATCACATAAAAACACACCTGGCCATCAGGCAGAAAACTTCCATTTAGAACGCCCTTTAAGAAGTTATTTGCAAAAGTAGTCAAATCTGCTTTATATATGGCATCTTTTTTTTTTTTTTTTTTTATTTTAGGACAGGGTCTATAGGGTCTCACTACATAGATTGGACTCCTAATGAACTGCCTGTGTTCAGCCTCCTAAGAGATGGGATTATTGGCACATGCCACCATGCCCAGTCTCAATCTCCATCTCAGCGCATACTGGGGATCGAACCCCAGCGGCTGTGGCTGCCTACGCAGGCACTTTAATCCACTGAGCTATTCTCCCAGCTCATATATGGCATCTTATAAACCTTGTAACATGAACAAAAAAAGCTTCAAATTATTTTAAGAAGAAAATGAATAGATAAAAATGAGAGTCCGAGATGGTAAACGAAGTCACTAACTGATACCTGACAGCTAAAACCCATCACATGGGCAATGTGTCATGCTTGGCTGGTGTTAGGTACAGAAAGCTGAGCCAGGGCTTCCATCAGCTGTCAGCGGAGGAGAGGCTACTACAGAACAGGGGTGTACACTGAGGCACCAGTGCTGGTCTTCATCTCGATAGGGCATGTGCTTCCGCATCACATTCCCAGAACCGCACACCAGGAAGGAGGAGCCTTACATCACATAAAGCAGAGCTTTGTGATGGCTAAACTTGACTGGATTAGGAACTTCCTGGAGGGGCCTGGACCATGGAGGCACCATGCTCACTGATGCTCAGAGCCGAAGGAGCTATTAGCAGCGCGCCCTGAACTAGGAGGAGGAGGGTGCCTCTGGAGGGCGACCTCTGCAAAGTCTCCCCTGCGCTTTGCTCCCCAGCGCCACAGAGTGAGCACTGCTCCTCATGCTCTTCCACCATGCTGTTCCTGCCTTGGAGCCAACCAGTCACACACTGAATTTCTTGAAACTGCGAGCCAAATTAACCCTCATTCTAAGTTGAGGGTATCAGGTATTTTGTTCTAGAGTGCAGAAAGCTGATCAATACAACCTTCATGTTTACCAGTAGGGGTGTGAATAGGAGAAAAAGCACGTGGTCTTTGTGATGGATGGAGCCTTGTACTCAAGAATGCATCAGAATCCTTGCGCTCAACTCTGCTGCCTATGAGTCTGATGCCTAGTCCCCAAGAAACTGTCTCTTTCTCCTTTGCCAAACTATTGCCTAATTCTCAACCCATCCAATTTTCTTCACACAAATGTGCTGCTTGAGGTCTCCAAAGCATCTTGTTGCCAAGTCCAAATGGCACCTTCAAGGCTGGGTTGCTCCAGACTTGCCTGCAGCACTGATGCTGGGCACCACTTTCTCTATGCTGGGGCTTGCCACCTCTTCAATTCTTTCCAGATCTCCTTTAGAGGGGATCTCCCCAGCCTGTCCTGTCCAGGCTCCTAGGTGTTACTTCCTTGGCTTCTCCTTGTATTATGAATGCTTTCCAGGGCTCCTTTCATGGCCCTGGAGGTCCTTCCTTACTGTCTTTATACTTCTGTGTCAATGTCTGCTATCCATCCTCCTGTCTTTTCCTCTAAATTCCTCAGTTATGTTATCCTAGACTTCAAGGTTCTCCCAATCCAAAGAGGTCCAGGGAGAAGGACAAGAGGACAAGTCACCAGCTGCTGACATACACTTGGCTGCCTATGCCTCCAGTCTCAGCCTTCTGCCTGCTCTCCTTGTCTGGAGGGTCTTCTACTCTTCAATCCTAATTATCACTTCCACTACAAATACTTTCCTCACCTCTAGGAAAGGCCAAATCCCTCAACTTATCCATTTCCAAGACCTCCAACTATATAGCCTAATTAATGATAAGTGCTTAATAAAGTTTCTTGAACTATGGAGCTGAAGTAGGATCCCATGGCATTGCGTAAAGCAACAGTCATTTGATCTCAACTAGGTACATCAAAATAAAACAAGGAGATAGTGCATATCATGCCTGGGATGATGGGACAGTGTGATGGGTCCTAGGTCCCAAGGATGCAGCAGACTGTCCTAGAAGATCACCATGGCTTCGTGAAATAGAAAGCTGAGAGCACATGCACCTATTGGAATTTATGTGGTATATTAGTGTCCTACTGTTCCTATAACAAAGTACCTCAAACTTAGTTTAAAACAACCCCATTTACTACTATCTTCTTTACTTCTCTAAAGGTTGTAAGTCCAAAGTCAGTTTCAATGGGCAGAAGTCAAGGTTCCCAGGGGTTATACTTCCTCAGGAAGCTTGAAGGGAAAATCTGCACCCTTATCTCTCCCAACTTTTGGCCTACCTTCCTTCCCCTTCATGGAGTATGGCCCTTCCTCCATCTTTAAAGCCAGCAGCCAAGCCACACTTCAGCAGGCCACACTTCTTCCTCTTGTGTGGACAAATTTCCCTCTGCTTCCCCCATATAACGATGCTGTTACTGTGGGGCTGGCCCAGCGAGATCCCATCTGGGTAACTCAGGATCTTCTCTCCATCCCAAGACCCTTCACCAATCACACCTGTAGAGACCCTTCTGCCAAGTGAGGTGACATGCAGAAACCACGATTAGGACCTGGGGACCACTGAAGGCTACAATTCACCCACCACATGGACTTAATCCATTTTAGTTCACTTATTCCAATACTGATCCAGGGTCTGGTCTTAACTATATGCCTGTTCCATTCCCCTAATCAATACAGTGACATGGGTGGGGTGGTGGGGAATCCACTCTGCTCAGGCTTTGCTCGCTCCTTCTTCTATCGTCCCAGGCATAATTTTCCTTCCATTGTTTCTCCCAACTTCTATATTCTTTTGCAGCATGATGACCATAATTTTCAAGTTCAGTTGCATGGAGCAGGTACAGCGTGTTATTGATTTCAACAGTAGACCCAAGCCCACTCACTCTGCAATATCTACACTTCCAGTAGGCCTCACTATTGGTTTCTCAACTTGGGCTCTGCTATTTATTGCCTGTTTAACCTTGTTCCGTGACCTTCCTTAACCTCATTATCCTGTCCCAAAATACATGTATCAGATTTGTAATAGCACTGTCATCACTGACCTGGCAGGAGTGTGTCTGCGACAGAATAAACAAAACAGGAGAGTAGGGAAGACATGTGGCAGGCCACTGTAATTCTGGCCCCACAGTCCTGCAGAGCTCCACGCAGTTCCAGCCTGAAGGTAATGCCAACTTTCAGCCTCCAAGTGTGGGCCCGTCATCACTCGGAGGTGCAAGTACGTTCGCATCAGTCTTTTGAGAAAGCAGTTAGCACACAGATAATTTCACCCAATGACTTTTATTAAAAAATTAATTTAAAAAGCTGAAGCCCAAAATTTCTTGTATTACCCTTTTCATTGAAGATGATAAGTAAACTAGTAAAGAAAAAGATAGGGGTTCTCTTTTGCCTCCACCCCTCCGACCCAGGTACTGCGCCCACATTACATTTTATTGTCCAGCTCCCAAAGATACGTGCTTCTGGAGGCAGAAGAGAACATAACCGGGGCCTGAGAGGCTGGGCCCACAGGGCACCAGGGGGTAACGGACAGCACGATGAAACTTAGCATTTCTGCCTTCACTTTAAGTCTGTCTCCTTATTACCTCAAAACTTTGGGTTAGATCCCCACATAGGTATGTTAATAAATTAAGAAGTGTCTGCCTAAAACCTGGTAGCACAAGGTTAATTATCCCTAAATTTACCTAGCTCAACTCATTCACCTTCAAATTAAGGACACCAAGATAAGAATAATTAAGGTACAACATTTTCAAGATCTGCAAGGATATTCAACTGCCAGCTTTTACAGGCTGCTCTAGATGCCCTGCAATGGTGTCTACAAGTCTCCAGCCACTCCCCTAAACCTGCGGGAACATCAGAGCACAGGAGAACTGATGATTCCATGATGAGACTGCCCTAAGTAGAAGCAATTACCTCATGAGCCGAAGCTGCCCCCCTACAAGCAGGAACAAGGATCTCATTTCCCAAATTGCCCCCTTTAAGCCACACAGACTTTTCCAGAGAGACCCTGCAGAACTAGTTCTGAGAAAACCAGCAACCAAACTATGCCTTGTCTAGGATTACCACCTACCCAGCCAGCTATGCAAAGCCTGAGGCTATAACTGCTCCCTAAATCCTTGCCTTTGTTCCCGTTTTTCATAAAACCTCAAAGTTCCAGGGTCTTCAAGAGAGGTCAGTGGACTAGGCCAGCGCAGGGACCCAGGTTCAATCCCTGGCACCACCCTCAGGCATGCTGAGCCAGCCACAGAGACTGGGCGTGGTGATGTGTACCTGTAATCCCAGCCCTGGGGAGGTTGAAAATAGGAGGATCACTATGTCTGAGCTGCTAGTGAGACCCTGTACCAAATACATTAAAAAAATAAAAAAAGAAAGAAACCATCCCCCTCAAAGTTCCTGTCAGCCTCTAGAGGACAGATCTTGAACCTCTTTAACTGTCTTCTTGGTTGGAGTTTTAGGATAAAGGCTAAGCCTGGTTTGTTGTGATTCCCACATCTAGGGCTTTTAACCTAAAACTCCAGGAACAAGACAAATTTTCTGCTGCCAAATGATACCACCCCTGTAGACTTAGAGCTTTTATGTCTTATGGCTATTTTCTGAACAAATTTGTCATACTTTGGTTTTAGCATGGAATATGGTAAGGCACCTGGATGTGTCTGTAAAGAAATCAAAATCTCTGGATATGGGACATGCAGTCTAGCTTTTATACAGGGTATCTGCAGACCATGAAGATGTAAACAGAGGTGGCTCCTTGCAGGGGCCCCAGCAGGGAACAAACTAAACTCTTCCAAAGCATACCCAGGGTCTCCTTCAGGAAAGAGCTCTGTGTTGCTCTCACCTGAGCAAACTCTCTGGCAGCAGTGTCCTCTCAGACCCTTATCCCCTTCACCCACAGTCTGTCCTTATTTCTGAGCTGACAATTTCCATAAAGGTGCTTCAAGGATGAATCAAATAAAATCCTTTCTTGGTAGAAGGAAAGCTGTAAAAAGATTGCTGAGATGCTGAATGAAAATCCACATATCATACACAAAAAACAACAGCACCAAAACAAATAGATAAATAACCAACCAAACAAACAAAAACACAGGCAACATGATTGCAATGTAGAAAATGGATTCAGTGGAACTCAGTAGTATATTCTGGCTGTTCAGTGAAGAGGGAAAAAAATCCTAACTCCAAACAGAAAAATGAGTGGGAGGTGCCTAGGACCCTGGCCCACAGCTTCTTCCACATTCTGCAGTCTCTTGGAAAAGAGATTTATCTGCTAAGTCACCAGTGTCCTGAGCAGGAAAAGCCACTACTCCACACACCTGGGCCAGGTAAAGCGCAACTTACAAAAGCACCAAAGCCACAAGCAAGGTTCTGTGCCCTGCAGTCTTCTGCTTCATGTGTGTGCACAGCGGCGACTGCCTGGCCATTGGCCCGACAATGCAGCTTAAGGTTCTTTGTTCTCTCAACAGCTGCAGAACCTGGTCATTTCATGGTGTGCATTGTGCTGATCTGGGTCACATGCAGGATGCCACAGGGTCCTCTCCAAATTCCTCCCTGAGAGGTGCCCTGCCTCATCTTCCCTCCATAGCAGTTGTACGTCTGCATTTGAGTCACCCTTCACTACTGTCCATCACTCTAGGAGTTACAAAGAAATGGGAGCGGGTGAAGCATAACATCTGCCTCTGTAGGCAGCAGCGTCAGTTACCTCACGGTCTACAGAAATCCTGTGTACTCTCCTTATGCTTCCAAGCTCACATCAGTGAGTTCACTAGGCTAGGAAGAGAGATGCACTGCTGCTGTGTACTAAGGTGGAAAACCTATTATTTTATTATACAGAAAGTAATAAAACATTTAAAACGTTAAAGTTTCTTTTACAATTGACTTATTTCTCTACCAATAAGAAGGCTGAGCCATGACCCCATTTCATAGATAAACTGAAGATGAGAAGTCAACGGCTCCCTCAAGGTCATAATCTAGTGTGAAGGTCAGGATCCAGACCATATGTTCTAAAGATCGTCACTCCCAACTTACTGGCCAGGAAGCAAAGTGACAGGGAGGCTTTGTAACTAACCAGCCAGACCCCAAGTGCACAGAAATGCTCAGTCTCCCTTCTCCTTCCAGGCACATACGGTCCTCTTGCTCCTCTTCCACCCTGACTAATGAGAGCCTACGGAGGCAAAGGGTGGCAGCAGGTATGAAGCAGCTCAGAGACCTCCAGAGGTCCCCAGGATGCAGGGATGGTGCCCACCCACTGCAGCCCTGTGGAGAGGAGGCATTTCCACATCAGATATGCAGAACAATGTGACAGTAGCCACGGGGCTGAGGACCACGTGCAGCTGGGCAGGTCCCCCTGTAAGGAGCCCCTGGGAATCAATGGGACCTCTGTGGCAGCAATACTGGTGGGGGAAGCAGGCTGAACACCGAGTGGACTGTGTCCTCTGAGAGAGGAATCTCGTTCTCTGAATAGTGCCATTGTGGATGGCACTTCATTCACGCGCATAAATTGAACAGTGCCCAATTCCCTATCAATTTTTGTCAGTGATTATATAAAATAAAGTGAAAAAGCCACCAAGCATGAAATCCAAGGCAAAGGCGGCCATGTGTCACTCAGCAGTAAGGCCTCCCTAACATTAAAGGTACACTTGGCCCACGGCCACCATGTTGGAGACATGGAGGGAAGGCGTCGAGAACAGGGCGCCAAGCTTCACTAGACACTTCCCCAGGGCCCACAGCCATATGGCTCTCTACTCTATCATCTTTTAACCATTAACACAAGTACCGCCCTTGACACGCTGCCCTGGTGGGGTGGACACTGGCTTCTTTCTAGAGAGAAATACATTGCACACTGCTTTGGTGGGGGTAATGGTTGCTGAGCTGAGCTCTGTGCAGCAGGTCTACACATCATTAGCCCGTTTTACAGATGATTAACTGAGCCACAAAGTTCACGGACTTGCTGTAAAGAACCTGGGATGTGCTTCTCACTGTGCCTCGTCCATAGGCTGAGGGTAATTAAGGTGACCTTCCAACTATAACCATAATGGATGGACACTTCTGCTAATGGTAAAAAGATAACCAAGAAGAATCTTTTTATTGGCTCATTTAATAATTTTCTGTGTATAAACTTTCAGTTAATGTGCAAATGGCAAAGGCCAGCTCTAGAGAAAATGGGGAGTGTACAGAGAGCTGGATAAGAGTATGTTGCCAGAAATAATAAACGCTGAAGTCAGGTACAGAAAGGAGGCCTACGAAGACCCTTCAGACTACCATAGATCCCACAGAGAAACTTACTCCTGGATCGTACCAGCAAGAGGGCTGAGGCCTGGCTTCTATAACCCAGGGCTGGCCTCTTGGGTTGGGAAGGGCTGGAATGGCTGGTCTCACCCCTGAAGAGATATGGTTGCAGCTTCTGCAGAAGCCCCATTCCACTTAGGGGCAGCTAGAACCTCTTTTTCTCTGAAAATTTGCTGCAGAAAGAGTCACAAGCTTCCCCTACGCCAGAAGTCTTATGACGCTAACACGGCAAGGAGGAATTAAGACAAGTACTCTCTAGCACATTCTTACAGCGTACCAGGAAGCCAGGAGAGAGGACTGGTCAGAGCAAGATGGCCTTTTCACACACTCAGCTACCCACCCCCTAGCGGCTCCCAGTCTCACGGGAGACTTCCAAAATGTGCATATTTCTTTTCTTGAATTCCCTGTAGAAAAGCTCCCAAAGGGTTCTGACATCAAGTCATACTCAAGAGTACGGCAGTGCCAGCAGCCTGAGAACCCAGAATACTTCACACCTCAGCCTGATGCACAGAGCGTAGGGGCCAAAGAGAATGTCTTTCGTACTTCAGTAAGCTAAAGACTGGTACATTTCAGGGCTTCCCAATCTCATGCCCACAAGGTCAAGAAGGAGTTTCAGAAAGCTGCCCAGTATCTCGAGCCCCTCAGTGTCACATGGAATAATGCATATGGGCTGTTGATGGGGATCCTCTGGCGGCTCAACCAAGCAACAGAAACTGAATCTGCAATGGCCCAGCACCCACGTGCGGCAAGGATAGGACAGTCCCTGTCTAAAGGGCCTTCGTGGTGGCCAGTTCTACCAGGGCCAGCCTCAGAAGGGAAGGCATCACATCCACCCAGAGCTCCACTGGAGGAACACTAGGTAGCCAAGACCACAAGGCTTTCTTCCTGGCCACGGCCAGCATGAAGGAATGTCCCTTCACAGGCTGTGTCACTGCTGACTCCTATTTCTCAAACCAAAGCCATGGACAGATCTGCCTGAGGGGGTAATGCCACCAGTTTATGGCAAAAGTCATAAATCTTTCTCAAAGTCATGACGTCGTCTACTGACTATCATGAGACACACCCTGGCATGAAGAGCAGCCTCTTTCCATTAACCACCCAGTAAAGAGCAAACTGCCTTATTAAAGTCTGTTCTTTAAACATCTTCCCAGGATTCCTTTTTGAAAATGAAGTTTCATGTAAAACAGAATAAAATAAAAGGTGCTCCAGAAAATATCAAAAGATCCCTAAAATCCAATTTCCAAAGAGAACTTTGAGAAGGGAAAGACAGAAAAGACAGGAAGAAGCTGTCTGCAAAGTCCAGCCTCTGCCAGTGAGAGTGGGGCCTGCGCTTCAGAGATGTCCTCCCACTCAGGTTAAACTCCAGGCAGCAAGCACAACTCAACCAGAAGTGGCTACAGACAGTGGTTCCAGGCTGCTTCTGTCTGCCTGGCCACAGCAGGACAGTCGCCTTGACCACCTGACCACTCAGGAATTTAGCCCTGCAGTGGCTTTTCATCCCTAATGGTGATACATAGCAGCAGACACTACCACAGCCAGTGCAGCTTTTAAGTCGGGGCCACAGATGAAGACTTTAATACAGAAGAAGGGCACAGCTTGCAGTGGCAGCAAGTACACACTTGGCCAGTATTCTCACCCATGTCACTCTCCAACCAGTCACTCCCCAGCTTGGGCTCAACAGGACACCCGCCTCTGCACAGTCACAGAGCATGGTGGACAAGGAGGTTCCAGAGGTCTATGCTAGTCCCTGGCTTCTGAGGCTTTGCAAAGCTGCCTGCCTCCCAGATCTTCAGTCAAGCCCCAAAACGGAGATGTGTGTTTACCCACAATTTAGCCATGGGGTGGCTAAATGCAGTTAGAAAAGGTGGGAGAAATAAACAACTGCAGAGGAGTCTTCAAGACTACTGAAAAAGACAAAGACAGAGAGACAGAGGAAGAAAGAGACAGAGATAGACAGATGGATATGCCATATTGGGCATTATAAGCTGGCAAAGGAAGAAGTTGGTTCCTCTACAGTAGATACTGGCATGACCAACAGCGGGGTTCATGGCAGAAGGCAGGCCCTGAGCCCAGTGGGCTGCAGCCAGTGGAACCCTGAGGAAGTCTTTCCAACCAAAGCTAAACAAACACTGCACCAGCCTCAGGAGATTAGCCCAGCCCCCACCAGGAGTGCCTACCTTTCCCATAGAAGAATTTTCGATAGTAGTAGGCCCCAAGGTCCACATGCTCGATGATATAACGCTTCACCTTCTCTCTGTGGATGGGCTGGCTCTCGCGGGGCACCTCCAGGACTGAGACACCTGCATTAGTACAGTGGGAGCTGAGGGATGACTCAAAGGAGCAGCTCTCACCAGAGCTGAAGGAGCCCGAGCTGGCCCGGGAGAGTGCAATCCGCCGGTCCCCCTCACCACCAGTCTCATTTCTGAAGTGCGGGCAGCTGAGGACCAGGTCATTACTCTTGCCGTCACCTTCATCTGCATCTAGGTTCTCCTTGGAATTGAGGTCCTCCTTGCTGCCCAGAGGTGACTCGCAGCCACCTGCCTGGCCTGTGGACACCTGTGTCTGTGATGCAGCAGAGGCCCCAGTGGTGATGTTTTTCCTTTTGCCTACATTAGCCCTTGTGGCCATGGCTTCGTTGATGTTGAACAGGATGCTCTGGACGTCATAATGTGCAAAGCAACGCTGGCAACTCCAAGGGCGGATCCCCCTGTCAAGACGGCCCTCTTCTAGGTCGGATGTGAACTTAAAGGTCTCATGCTCACTCTTAACGGTCCGCAGCTTTCGGAAGAGGGATGTTTCCACTGATTCTGATTTTAATCTACGCTTAAAAGGCTTGTCCCTGTCCCTCCCCATCAGAAGGGCACTGTCCATGTAGTCTAATCCTGAGATGCGGACAATCTCTCCCCTAGAAATCTGGGCTGCGGCACGAAGGCTGGGGGAGATCGCAGGGTCACAGGGGAGAAACTCTGGAAACCCAAAAGGGCCTACAGCCTTGGGGTCAAAATTTTCTACTCGATACCCTCGGAGCATGGCAAAGAAGTTTTCTCCAGACAGGCCCTGCCTGTCAATGGAGGATGTGCTCCCATACTCCCTGTGCAGGGCAGCTCCGGTGTTGGGGTTGACAGCGCGCTGGTCTAGGACGTCTTCGGCATCAATGTCACTGATGGTGACATCACTGTTGCTTCTTTGCCGTATGGGGTGGAGTCCTCTTTGAGGGGAGTGAACGAAGATGTCTCCAATGGTGTACTTGGCCTCTACAAAGTCTAGATCCAGCTGCTCCTCTTGCTGACTATCACCCTGGTCACTCTGCCCGTTCTGTAGGATGGATGTGATGCTTTCATAGCTGGTCTGAGACCGGCTTTCCCAAAGTGTCTTGCAGCTTGGCTCCTTGGAGAAGTCTTTCTTTGGAGGCCATTCGGACACTCTGGCTCGCACACCCATTTTGGGTACAGCTGGGGTACCATTGGCTGGACCACTACCACCACCACCACTCTCACTGGGATTTGAGGCATTTAAAGAAGTAGTGGGTCCCATGTTGCCATTAATGGCTTTAAATTTTCGAGCAAAATAATCATCTGACTGCATGATTCTGGAAGGGTCCAAGAACTTGGAGGAGGCTCTGCTGAGCTTGTGCTTCTCGGCTTGTGACTGCCTTGGCTCACTCATGTCCACTGAGGCAAGAAGTTCCAGGTCTCACCAGAGCAGCTGGTGATGAGCCAACTCCATTATCTTTACAATACTAGAATAAATGCAGATACAAAAGGTTGTTCTATAGTTCTACTTGTTCTTTATCACAAAAACAAACAACATCCTCAGAGTACAGCTCTTCTAAAGTCACCTTGTTTCCAGTTATGATAACCTTGTCTCTTCTGTTCTTTTGGACAGCATTCCTGAAAAAGTCTGGCCATGAGTATTTCTTTCACCTGAATTAAAAGACAGCAAAGAGCTATTAGTAATTAATTTAGTTCCAGTTCAGTACCTTCTGCAGACTGCTTTCTCCTCTTTCACACTGGCTTCTGCCTACATCAATTACCCTAAGTTGTTACGCAATCTCACGTCTGCCCGTCCGCAGGGCACTCTTCATAGTGCTTTGTTTCTCTGGAGCACCTGTTCTCCACAGGCCAGCAAGCACTCACACAGGACCCAGCAGTGCACTCTTGCAGAAATGGTCTCCCACCATTACCCACATCTGAGCAAAGAGCACTTCTCCTGGGCAGTACTCACGTCTACAGCATATCCAAGAGCAGTTTCTCGTCACTAATTGCTGCACACAGAGCAGTGATGATACCCACTGACTTCTGGGCCCATGAAGCCAGGAGCTTGCCTTCCAGCTATGTCCAGGCTGCGTCCGTGCAGCCTGGCTCTGATTCGGTGACCATGTAGTATGACTCACTCAGCTTCAAGAGCAGCACCAAGAGTAACCATGTACGTCATGCAGCTGAGTACTGTTACATGTTGTTTCAAGGAAGCCCAAATGTCCCCAAGAATAAAAGTCAAAACTATTAGCAAATGAGTTTTTCTAATGATCATTCACAACCAAATGGGAGCTTTCAGGGAACCCCACGAGCAGAAAGGAATTTCTAAGAATTTCGTTACTGAAAGAGTACAATTTCAGCTCACTATGCCACAAGCAACTCATTACATGGGCAAGATAAAATCAATAAAATAAAGGAAAAGATTAACCCAGGTGCCATGGAAACTTGATCTGATCAACTCTTCGACTACATACATTTTTATTTTCTTTCCTGCCTCAATTGTACAAAACCATGCCCAGGCATTCCATATTTCCCCAACTCATGACAGACTCCTTTCTCAACTCACTGACCTCAGAAAGAAAGAAGAATTCTACCTCTTCTGAAACTGATAGTGGTAAGAAAGGTGTAATAAAGCCAACCTCGCTCACTCTTCATGAAAGCATAAAACTCAAAAATTCAGGTGGAAAATATTAGAATCTCAACTAGCAAAATAAATTGTATGCCAATTTCTTTCCAGCAGGCCTTAGATTAGATGGCTATGAGATATGTGGAGGTCTCTTGGAATAGCAGATATTTTCCTATGACAACAGTTGCTTTCCTCCCACAATCAGAAACACACACACACACACACACACACACACACACACACACACACACACAATCAGTCTGGGCATGACAGCGTGCTATTTACCCCAGAGCTGTTTCATAACTGAGAAAATATGATATTTTAGGATGTGGCAAACAAGGGGCGAATGAGCAGTCAGACGCACAGAACAGAACAGAAATGCAGGCCCAATGTTCTCAGAAAGTCAGATAAACAACCACATTTATCTATTTCATTTAGAATTGCTACGTTTCAAAGGATCACAGAGGACTGAATTACAGTTATTTCCCATACAATGTAAGCTATTATCAAATCTGTACATGGAAACTGAAAAGGTGACAACAGAGGTACAAAAGAAAGTAATTTCTTCCTTCATCCAAACACATTTCAACAGAAATGATTCACTCAATGAAGCTCCCCAACAGAATCTATCAATTCTATTGATACTTGATGCTTACAGAACATTAGAAAATGTTAAAGCTTAATAATTACTCCCAAGAGTTGGTACAGTACTGTGAGAATTTTCAAGCACTGTATCAATATGAAACTCACTGAGTTATGTGGTATTAATTTGTAGATATTTTGTGTACAGAAGGAAGAATCCTGCCCCACCCAGCACCTAGTTCCAATCTGCTGTAATTTCTGGAATTATAAACAGGAACTGAGTTCTTACTACTTTAGGAAGTACAAAGCTAACAGCATGTACCAGAGGAACACAGAAATTAATGGAATGGAAGAAAGTTGAAAGAACAGACAAATTTTTTAAAAATAGTTTTAAAAAAAGAGTAGGAAAACAGATATGCTTCCTCTCCCAAGTCTCCAAAGAGAGATAGAACAATAAAACAGATTTAGATATGAGAAAGGACATACAAACACATATATGGAAGACATCAAAATAAATATACATATAAAGAATGATGCCACAAGCAACTGTATGGCATAAGCTTGAAAATTCAGAGGAAACTAATAATTTCTTAGTAAAACACAATTTCCAAAACAAGAATGAAGAACTTGAACAGACTGATGACCACTAGAAAAAAAAAAGAACCAGTTCCTAACTAAAAATGATCCAGCAAACCTGCATGAATACATTGCTTTGAAAGTCCTCTATCTTCCTACATGCTATCGAAAAAACTAGGATGCACCCAACCTTCCTTCCTTTTCCATTCTGCGGGAGACAGATGCCAGTATCCACACAGCACACAGAGACAAGGCCGGGAAGTGCTTCAGATGAGACGGGCAGTGAAGAGGCTGGCCTATTGGCCAATCCTGTGCCCTAAGAGCAAGCCAGTGGGCATCTGCCCACACCTGCCACCCTCTCGCCATACTCCAGGGGAAATTCTGAGTCTGAGCCACTTAAGCAGAGAGGTTCAAAGATGAAAACGAGGACTTGCAAGGATAAGACATTCACCAAGCAGTCAGGGTTGGAAACTGATCAGAACTTACTGAGCTTGGACTCTTAATAGAAAAATCTATCTTCTGAGATTTCATATCCCTTTAGCATTTTATCATTTTTTAAGAGACAATAATCAAAATATATAATGTTTATCCCATATCTCTTATGAAAACAACAATATATAGTCACCCCAAGCAGCTTTTTTTAAGTAAGCGATGCAATTAAAAATGAATAAATTTGTGCTGAACATTATTATTAGGATACAAACTACAGCAAACTCATACCAACCCCTCAAAGAAATCTGGGTGTATTCCTTCAAGTATGATTTTTTAAAACTCTGTGACAATGTCATTAGCTCTAAGGGGAAGCTCCTGATGTTTTTGGTCTAGGACCCATTTTTCTTTATTCCAGGAACTAGTGCCTAGGCTCCTTTGGGGAATCCTTGGATTTATGAGGGACTAACTGTACCCCTGACACATGTGGCCTGGTTTGAACAATCAGAAGAATACATCCCCTGGCCACAGGGACCACTCTTGAGAAGTGCCTGCACTCCATTCCCAGTGTGGACTCTGACATTTCGACTGCATTAGCTTGCTGAGACTCAGTATGTTGCTGAGTGTCATGCTGTCTCTCTATCCGGTGTATCTCTCCCTCTCCACACAATTGTACGTGTGTGCCCACCCACCTCACCATTTTCAACACTTTATCTCAGTCCTAACAATCCAAGTGCCTTTCCAGTTTTCAAACACCCCACACTCTAGGGTGTTGTCCAAGTGCTTCCTACTAAATCCCATAGTTCATCATCATCTCTGGCCTCAGACTGGGGTCCCTGTGACCATCCCGTGACACTGTCCCCTTCCCAGACACTGTCTTCCACAGCTAACAATGCTCTCTATTTCCCTCTGTGTGCATCTCTGCACACGCAGTGGGCTATGTCATTTTGGTCACTACTTCCCCGGCAGTGCCTAGCATTTTCTAGTATGTGGCAGATGTTCAATAAATAGCAAATGAATTAACAGATTATTAAACAAATACATTAGCAGCAACCAATATGTACCATCAAAGATCAAAATGGCATGTTCTTGGAGTTACAGAGTATGTTTAAAACATGTTCATTGTGTAAAGGCAGATAAATGTGGATCTACCTCGTAGGGTAACACTTGCCAAAAGGCAGTACAAAAGACGAGGGCAGGGGGAAAAAAAGGCCTTTTCCCAAATCCTTTGGACAGGTTACTGTGAACATAAGATGCATCAGGTATTCCCCTATGAAAAGGGGGTTTCCCACCCTACTTGTGCACCAGCTGTGTGGAGGGCAGACACAGACAGCTCCCATGATATGTAGGGAAGAGTGTCGCAGTCATCCGATGGGAACCCAGAAGCTTCCCTGTTCCCCACAAGTAAGTAAAGGGGGGGGGGGGGACAGGGCAATGGGTCCTACCACTCTGCACCTTCCAGGCACAGCACCGGACTGTGCAGAGCTCCGCCCCTGGGGGACTCCCTGGGGCTCACGCATACCATGAATGTAACGTTCCAAGTCAGGACACACACTCACTACCCAGAGGGCCCAGTGTACCCACAAGGACACCTCCACTTCATGCCTGAGTTACAGTCAAAAGTGAAGCTGCACGACCAGAAACACTCCCATGGCCATGTGCCTGTTCTGCTTTCTTCTCAGAGAATGTAAGAAATACTGATTATCATGCTTTTGTATTTCCGAATAAAGAGCTCTCAAACCATAGGGCCTTGGCATTTTTTCTCAATAAAAAGAAAAGGCTATTTATTGAAATATTAAGAAGGTACAGCTTGAAGTGGTCACTTACAATATATGCACATAGTGGCTCCACCTGTACCTGCTTTGGCCCACTTTGAGTCTAAGTACCCTCATTACTTTTATATGTGAATGGCCAAACAAACTCATGCTTCTGAAATGGGCATAACTTTAAAAAATTATACCTGAAAGAAAACACTTTCCTGGACTCCATAGGGAATAGGCAGCCATTCTACAGTGAGTGGGGACAACCTCAATGGCAACAGGAACATTCACTGTTCAGCTAATTCCCCAAATAGATTCTGGCAGCCATGAAAAGATACAGGTTTACCTTGGAGCCATCATCACTCAACACAGATTTCTAACTGCTGCTGCTGATAGTCATGCCCCCTTCCGTGTGTGTGTGTGTGTGTGTGTGTGTGTGTGTGTGTGTGTGTGTTTGGGTACTGAACCATAGAACTGAGTTACATCTCCAGTCCTTATTAATTTTAAGGTAGAATCTCAGTAAGTTGTTAAATTGACTAGGCTGGGCCTGCATCAGCTTTTCAGAGTGCTGGGATTACTGATATACAGTAGCAACAAGCTCTGCTCCTAAGTCAGTTTTTAATATAAAAAATAAATAAATAAAAAATAAAAATTCCAAATAACTTCCAATTACTTTTGCATTTCATTACCATCTATGGCTTTTTATCCTGGAGTGGGGGGCAGGGGTCAAAATTGTCATCAGCTCTATGAACACCTGAAAAGCTACAAGGATGGCTGTGTGATCTCCTGGGAAGTTAAAGGAGTTGTCCTGCAACAAGAGCTGTGGAGCAGAGGCTGACAGCCTGGGGGAAATCAGAGGACTCCAGGAGCTTGAGAGAATGACCTATCCTCAGGTCCTCATACTAATGGTCTCAGTGATAATCTGTAAAGGACAGACAGAAATGCGTGATATTTAAGCATACTGTACTTATCTTTAAATAAAATGTGTTTCTAAGTTTTCCATGAGACATTAGTGAGTCTTCAAGACCAATCATCAGTGAGTCTTCAAGACCAATATTATAATTATCACTGAGCCTCTTATCAGGACTGCAGCTGAAGCACATGAAGTGAAAACCACAAGATGCACAAATTATGAGCCCCATTCAAGGAAAAGAAATAGTTTAAACTATATAGCAGGTTGATAATACAAGTATAATTGCAGTCAAAATGTGTATTTTTCACACCAATATCCCATCAGCCCTAATACTAACATGTTAGGGAATAAAAAGAACAAGCCGATCCCATCCTCCCCCTGCCATGCACAGAAGGACAACATGGGGCTGAGGAGTGGCTGCATTAACTGACATTCATCACATACTAGACCACTAACATCAAGAATATGAGGCAGCTTGATAATTGTCATAATAATGGCTGTAAACTGGTATAGAAGTTCAATGATATTTATTCAATTGCTACAGTTTGGGTAATTCTGACCATGGAAATTGGTTCTTGTCTTGCATAACACTGGGGTGATAGCAAAAGGCAAATATTTTTTGAACACAGAAAATAATTCTGCTCTTTGGAGTTTGGTAACATGGGTATTAATCTATGACTTTGAAGAATAAAATATTTTCTTCGTGGAAAGTCACATAGGTGTCAGTCCAATCAGTGTCTTAAGTGTTCCTCACGCTAGCTGGGGAATCTGAGGTCCCGGTGCAGCTGTCCCCAAGATGCTTCACTAAGTCAAGAAGTTTTACATCACAGCACAGCAGGATCTCAGTAAAAATGCTGTAGGCTTCGTCACCAGGAGATCCTGCTGCTGGGAGTTTGTGGTGACCTGGTTTGTACTCTAAGGCAACCAAGTGGATCAAGTATATGTTTGTCAGGTGTGACTCAAGCATGGCCCCAGGTATGACAAGGCTGGGCAGTAGCTTCGCCTCCGCAGGCCATGGGCTGCTGCGTTCCCTTTCACCCCCCACACCAAGAGCTGGACCTGGCCTTGGCCAACATTAGACTGACCAGTTCTCCTCTGACCCTCTACTGATATGGCTGCAGTGCCAAGAGCCTAGAGGACCAGCATGCATCACGGCACACACACTCACCATGGCTCCCTCCACACCACGGTTGGTGTCCGGGTGGCTCCTCTCCCAGGGCCTCCTTATTCCAGATGCCTTCTCTTCTAATCCTGTGCAGCTCCAGGCTGGAAGCACTTGAGCAATCTTCATGCTCTCTGTGCCAGTGACTCAGAAGCCTCAACCCGCAGCCTGAAGCTAGTCAGCACTTCCAAAGTGTGCCTGATAACTCTCCAGCCAAACAGACTGCTCCTCTGCTGCCCTCAAGGTCCACAGTCAGCCAGTGTCTGCGGGTTCACCTTTGAATACTCCTGTCAAACTGGCCACCCCTCGGCTTTAGTTGCCACTGCCAGACAGATACCATTACACTGCCCGGCTCATCATGAGGCCCCTCCGCAGCTCCCCATTTCCCTCAAAGCAAAGCCCAGGCCTCACGGCATCACAGGTCACCAGATCTGACCCATGACGCGCAGCCAGCCCCAGGCCTAGCTGCTGACCCTCCTCCTTCCACGCACACACTGGCTGACTCTCAGGCTTTCATCCGGGGGCTCTGCATGGCTGCTCCCTGCCCAAATACTCACCAAGATCCTTTCCCTGCCTTGCTAACCAGTGCCATCAGTCTGAGCTCAACATCCACATCACACTGTTGGAAATTCACCTCAACTAGTAAGGTTGGTGCTATATGATCTTGCCTTTGGCCCTTAGGTACTCTGCACCTTTTCTTCCCGCAAGTTCCATCACACCATTCCATGGCAGCTTGTTTACCTGCCACTGTCCTCAAAGTGCTCTGTGGTGGGAAAGCAAAGATGTGTTTCTACACATGCAGTTCAGCTGCCAGCCAGCCCAAGCACAGATGGCTGGGACAAGGAAGCTGCTCGTCCTGAGACTCGGCTTTCCATCAGCAAATGGGAAGAATTACATCTATTTCAGAGGACCCTCTAACCATGCAACAAGATCTAAAATTCTAAAAATAGCTGAAAAAATTAACATGACTACTTACCACTAAATACACTGACCTGAAAGTGAACAAATGAAACAAGGAGGATGCACACTTATTCCCATGCCCTCCTGACCAAAAAGACAAGTGCTTACTGACTATGCAGTCACCAAAGGAACACTGTGGCACTGACCCGTGATGCTGATGCTGATTCTCCAAAAAGCAGCAGAGCACTGAAAGGCGAGGGGATGGCCCAACAATCTCCAGCCAGACGGAATATTCGCTTCCCAACTACAACTTCTATTCAAACTACTTTGAGACCTCACTGTATCGTAATGAGGTCCTCTTGGCATTCTTTGAGTTTCTGTATGGCAATAAAAAACAGGAACCATGTCTTCATAGCAAAGTGCACTCACCTTTGAATCCATCTGTGTCAAAAACAGTAAACAAAGAGCTGTTTTGTTAAGTGGACAATTTTGACCATGGAGTTTTTGAAGGGGCAGAATAACAGCTGTGGGCACAGGCTGCTTCCCATGAAATCTCTTAAAGCAGAAGAGAGAAGTGAGTGCAGCCCCTCCTCCCTCGGGAGGCGCTAGCTAATAGTCTCTTCAGCATGGGCCCTGGGTGGCAAAGACGCAGCAGGAAATCGCTTGCTCCAATTAATAATTAAAGCTGAGGCATTTAGGTCTGAACAACACAGCAAAAGCAGAAAAGAATTTCTATTTAGCGCCAACCGATGTACACTGAACTTGTTATTTTCCTTTAAAAACCATGGAAAACAACCTATTGTTTCCTTTCTATAAAAGTTTAGTGACACTAGACGGCAATGAAGGCAGCCTGCATATTTTCTAACAAACTCAGGCAAGCTGGAGCCACAGAGATGGGATTAAGGACTCTTCTCGTTTTGCACTCTAGAGGAAGCGATCCTCTCACCATCTTCACGGACACTGCTCTCCACTAAAGCCACTGTGAGACTCCTGCAGGGCAACGCATTCCTGTCACGAACCCCAACAACAAAACCAATCAACACGATGCAATACTGAGCAGGACAGCGCAGAACAGCCAGCTTCGTGCTCCTCTGCAGATGGCAGCAAGTAAGCCCCACATCACCCAGCCCAAGACACTGCCTTTGCACTGGGAAGGGAAGACCAAGAAGCTCTCCAAACAATTCAACTGCCTGGTATTTGGTTTTTAAAAACAAGTGTTTTTCTCAGCAAGTCCACAAGGCCCATCACTCACTGCTGACCCCTGGCAAGCCAGCTCTGCACATCTAAATTCCAAGAGGCCGTCTCATTGCACAGTATTGTGAGCCTCACCCTCACTACCTTTCACAAAACCTTCCTGTGACTGTGCATGTGAGTATCCTCCTCTGTGGATGAGCATCTTCCCTGTGTGGAAAGTGGGGGTTGTGGGACCATGATGGATACTTAGGGAACCCCTTGGCACCCAACAAGCTCGGCCAGGCAAGTCAAACGAGTTGCAGAAGGAAAGAGGTCAGGACAACGCAACACCACCTCTGACCACACAGGCCAGGAGAGTTGTCCATGAGGGTCACACACACGCTCGGGCTGCAAGGGTCTGGAGATGGATTCCCCCCACCACAAAAACTGCTGACAGCACAAACTGGCACCAATTCTCTGAATTCCCATAAAGTAAAGCAAATGTCAAATGCCAAAAGGCTGCCCAAATCATTTGACTCAACACGCCACAGCTGATAAATCTACTCAAGAAACTAAAAGACGATATTCACTCCAGAACTCAAGAACACACAGTGTCTGTTGTAGTCCTCACAGCCAGCAGCCTAGGAAAAACTCAGCCTATACAATGGAATGCTCCAAAGCCCCCATTCTTAAAAGAATATTCATGGGACTGGGGGATTATAAAGTAATACTATAAAAGTCATAAAACAAAATTTTATAGAGACCATGACAAAAATATATGTTAAAGGCCTATATAAATAAAAAGACTGCAGGAGACATCCCAAGTGATGAATGGTGAACTACCCGCAGTGGAAGGTACCTGGTATCTTTCTCTGACTTCCCCTACAGCGCTGACGGCGAGCTCTAAGGAGCTTCCGGAACCATCAAGAAGTTGGCGGCTGCGCGCATGCTGCAAGTTAGCACCACTTCCCTAAGGCGTCCAGGTGAGCACAAGCTATGATCAAAAAAATGACGACTTTAAAAAAGTTTATTATGTAAAAGGCACATTGCCATTAATCCTCTCCACATACTCCCCCCCCTCAGTTCAAACACACATATCCCATTATTCTTGTCACTTTCTGAAGCAGGTCTCAAGAAACTCCAGAGTGTCTGTCTTTCTTGAGTGTCTTTAGTGGTGCTGTCTCAGCTGCCTTGAAGTCCTGAGTGGATTCAACATGTTTACTTTTCTTTTCTTTTTTTAAAATAATGTTATTGAGAAACAAATAGCAATGAGACAGTTTCAAAACCGATTAGTAGGACAGTTTCAATAATTAATACATTGCACACCATTATCTTCTTAGTGGTTATTCATAGTACAAGATGCAGACATGATATCCTGTTCAAACACTATTAGTACAAATCTTTCCTCTCACTGAATTAAGAGAAAGTAGCTGTATATCTATCCTATTTTGTATATACAGATACAAATATTCATTTGTATCCCCTTTTCTAAGTTTTGCCAGAGAAGGGTATTCCATTGTCATTTAAATATTGTAGGTGTGTGAATTCAGCAAAATATCCCAAGATAGTCCAGTAGTCCATAATAGTAGTGGGTCATCTGCAGGACTGGCAATGTCAGAAATCAACATGTTTACTTTTCTTGGTCACTCTGGCTTTGGGAAGGGCCAGAAGTCTCATGGTGCCAGATCTGGTGAATAAGGTGGATGAGGAGGACACACCCTAACGTTTTATGAGCTTGTCTTGCTACTGAGGGTGGTTGGCAGCATCATTTATCTTTGATCACGCCGCATAGGGACTTTCACAAGAGAACTTCCAGCACTGCCTCTGAAAGCAAGGAGTTATGGGATAAGTGCGTTCAAAGTAAGAGGGAGTATTCTGAGGCGAATCCATGGCAGTGTGTCATTTACTACAATACATTTTTTAAAAATTTTAAACATTCACCAGATATTTCAATCATTCAACATATGCACGTTTGTTAATTTACATACATGCACACAAACTTCCAGATTCAATGTACAGAAAAACACTTAAAAATTACTTATGCATAAGATCAGCAGACAACTAATTATATCGTATTTTATTCCTCTTGCATAAAGCAAGAGAGGTCTGTTACATGCTCTCCTTCCTCAAGAAGTCCCTCAACTGAAGATGCACAGGGACATTAGTGCTGGATGGACAAATCCTACTGTTGAGTGATCTCAAGGGTATATGGTTTCTTTATAGCAGGCACTTACAAAAGCACTTCTCCAGATGCCCACACACCTGAAGTTTCCTTGTTCAAGACAACACTGCCTTGTAGTTGAATACATCTTTGCAAGCCCTACACCTCACACAACCCTCTGCCCCATAGGCTGGCCATATGGCAGAGAGTTAATGGGAAGAACTAGAGCTTTCTGCCATGTCTCTGGAAACATCATGAACACTGGAGCTTTCAGCAGTCAGCTTCCTGCAGGGCCCTCTGTACAAAGGGCATATGTGTCCCACACACTGAAGCAAAGGCATGGGACCTGGCAGAAAGGCACACAGGAACTCTCAGGAACACCTAATAGCCCACAAGAGTGGAAGAGGACTTTCATCCCTACTTGGTAACTGAGCAAACTGAAGCCTAGGATGGGGATGAAGAGGTCTGTGCCCGCATGTGCCTGGCCCCATGACAGTGTTCTTTCCACCTCTCTGAAGGACAACGCTCATGCAACATGAAAATGGGCATTCAGACACCCGGAGGGCATGCTCATTCAGCAAGGGAAACACACCACACTGCAGACAAAAACTGGCACTGATCGTCTCCATGTCACCTCTAGTTCTAGATTAGTCTTCCACTTTTGACCTCTGAGAGGCGCCCCAGACCCTTCCACTCCCAGCAACACTGATCTGGAGAGGTGGTCAGATGGGTGCAGCAGGCTGTGCTTCAGGAAAAGGCAGACCTGCCACACAGTTCTGGCCCACACACACGGTGCTCCTGCACCCAGAGCCCCACAGTGCCCAAGTCCAGGTCCTCTCAGTACCAGGCAGCACACACACACATGAACCACAACTGCTGCTTGGACTTCTTCCAATGTCACAATCTGCACACAAGGCACCTGACCCATAACCTGCCTGAGCTAGCGAATTTAAGTTAAACTGACCCTTCAGAGGTGGTATAAACAGCAAGCTGCCCCCAGACATGCATCATCTGCACTAAAGCCACAAAGATGCCGTGGGGGCCTGTGCCCTTACCCACGCAGGAGCAGAGGGGGTCCTGCTGACAGGTCCTGACCAACTCCTCTGAGAGGGCCTCCCTGAAGCCTCCTCTGCTCTACACAGTGCCCTGTCCTGGGGCTCTGACAAAATGCAACATAGTAGCATTGAGAACTGTGACTACAAGGATCTACTCCAAGAAGAAATAACTACTTAGAGATCTAGTGGGTACAGTACAGTGTTAAAAATAATAGATCCAGGGGCCTGCCCATTAGCTCAGTTCTTTAAGTGGCTGCTTCAACAAACCAGTCAGGCTCAGGTTGCTGTGGTTCGATCCCTACAACTCAAGCCAGCCAGACCTGCCCTGAAGGCATTGTGAGCAAAAAATAAATAAAATAATAATAATAATAATAATAATAATAATAATAGATCCACTACATTGTTCCAGGTTCTAAAGCCCCAAGTGGCGATGAACTTGTCCTAAGGGCAAATGGGAAACTTCATGCAGATTTTGAGATCAGCTTTGTCAAACCGCTTACACAGTCAGCTCATCTAGCGCTCCAAGAGCAAAAATCAAACTCAAACGCTGGAAGTGGTCATTCAGGGACTCCCATCATGTACTATTTTAATACGGCATCTTCCTCCAGGAGGGCACAAGTTCATGGCACTCATCTCAGGGAACAAATCCACTGCACCAAGGTGGAAACTTTTCCTAAACAATCTGCCTTGAAAAGTTATAAACTAAATGCTACATGTGAAAAAGAAGGTTAAATTTCTTTGAAGTAGGATGCAAACAAATTAATTTGACTTGGTTACTTTATAAAAATTTCACAAGACCAAAGATCTTTACCTGAAGAAAAAAGGGAAAAAACAATGTCCAATTAGCACCCTAAATATATATTATTCAAATATCAAGAAGAATACTAAGAAACACAATTCACTATAAAAATCATGGTCATGGAAAACCAGTACTTTCTTCGCATTTCTAGGTTAATGAACAAGAGAGGAAACTATAGTCCTGAAGAAACTAGTCATGACAATAATGTGTACAAGACAATCAAGACATTCAGTGGTGAAGGATGATCTCACATTAGCAAGTAAATTATATATGTCACCATGATCAGTGTAAAAAACACAGGAGACTCAAAGGATTTGTCTAATGATAATATCTTTTATTATAAGACGGATTCTCTATCATAAAATGGTGGTATTAACATATTAATTCACTAAGGAATTTACTTAGCATTTCCAAGACCATTTTAGGTTATTTGATGTATGAATAACTGTCAAGATACGAGAGAAACTGATGTTCTCACATAACCACCAAGGATACTGTCTCAAGGCAGGCAGCTTACTAAGAAATGTGCCCATACCAGACAGCTGTGATGCAAGAGAATCAGGAACAGAAGCCAAGCCGCTTCACTCTTTCTACAGCCATTTACAGGCAAATTCAAAACAAACATCACTGACCTTATCTTTCCAAAGAAATCCAATCTAATCGAAATGATAATTTCAAGCAAAAGAATACATTTCTCTACTCTCTATAGCCCAGCTGAAGGTGTGCAGCCTTCCTGGGAGAATGAACGTACTGGGGTGGTTTCCTACACAGGAAGCCCTGGGCAGCAGCAGAACACCAGGGCAGGGAGGACCCTGGTCAAACCTGGACCATGCAGCTCTCCTGTGCCACTCCCCCCGCTTGGGAAGAGCAGCTCTTTTTTTTTTTTTTTTTTTTTTTTTAATGTATTTTAGTACAGGGACTACAGGGTCTCATGACACAGACCAGACTCATAGTGATCCTTCTGTTTTTAACCTCCCAAGCGCTGGGATTCTAGGTGTGTGCCACCACGCCCAGTCTCAGTCACTGTCTCAGCGTGCGCTGGGGGTGGGGCCGACAAGGCAAGCTGGGGATTGAACCCCGGTCCCCATGCTTGTATAAGCAGGCACTTTAGTCTGCTGAGCTATTTGGCCAGTCAAGCAGCTATCCTTTTAGCCCTTCTTAGAAGAGTCTTAGAGACATCTGAACACAGTCTCAAGGAAGGTGGCAGGTGCTGCAGCCCAGCACAGCCACAGGAGCCACGCAAGCCCAGCTCACAACCAAGGGCACCCAGTTCCCAGCACACTGTTGTAAGGTACCTAAGCCTCTCACAAGTACTTGAATGGTAGAGCCAGGGGAATGATCCCAGCCACAGAATCATCAAATAATACCACCACTAACACCCTTTCTGCCTCTGAGAAACTTCTCTTCTTCCCCTGTGTACAGTGTGTTATTAAGGGCTGTTAGTGTTAAGTGCCCACTGGGACCTACTGCCTAATGCCAGATCTCTGAGACGTCACCTATTCTCACACTCTTCGTCTATGAACCTAGAGGGTAAGCCAGTGGTGGTGAACCTACATACACAATTTTTTTTAAAGACAAAGATGTTAACGCATGTGTTGTTTTTTCTAAATTAAAACCTCAGCATTCACATTTCATTGCAGCGTTGGCACTTCGTGATAACTAAGTAAGTTTTGGGTTATAGTGTGGACACTTGTTTCTAAAAGGTTCACCATCACTATGGTCACAATCCAGTTTGGGACAACACGGATTTCTTTTGGAGGTGCCAGGATATCAGCACTCCCTGTCCTTTTTACTTTTGATTTGAATGTGACATTAATGAGGATGACCAGTTTTGGGATACATGTCTCAGTTTGGCTAGAAATATCCTGGAAACTGCTCCACAGCCCCACTGCCGCCTGCATCTGTTTGTCTACTTAACAGTTTCCCTTGCTTGAAGAGCCCTCTTCCATCAGTGACAAGTGAAATCCATCCAAGGAATGACTCTCCTCTCCAAGCATCCCTTGTTTACCCTGAAACATGACCTTGAAAGTACTTTCTGCTCCTGCTTTGTGAGTTTCTCAGTCATTTCCATCCATCACATTCATCTACCTAGGATGGGCCAGGCTGAGCACAGAGGGAGGACAGCATGGCTCTAGGGCTGAGGGAGGCTGGGCCTTGAGGGTGGAGCAAACTTGCCTTGCACGAGCGCAGGGTTTCAGAGCACAGCTCAGCCGAAGGAACAGAAACTGAGGGTTCGCCCTGCTGCTCCCAGCTCCCAACAGAGAAAAGTCCCCAGAGCTGTGCAGCTGCTCACCAGGTTCTAGCTGCTAGGATTAAAGCCCCGCAAATGTGCAGGGCTCCTGCTATGGGAGAGAAAATAAGACATCTCAATTGCCTTCCTCTTTCCTCAGCCAAGAAATGCAATTTTCACTTTGTGTCTTATGGGGGAAAAATAAGGTGCTGCCAACTTAAAGCAGCCACAGAAGGCCTGCGTCAGAAGTGACTCAGGGCAACGTCTCATTTTCCCATCTGCTTGGGGAGAAGCTCCGTTCCCAGCCCTCGGCATGAGCAGTCATGATGATTAAAGGTGCCTCCCTGCCCGCCACTGCAGGTGGACTGACCCGTCCTCCCGCATTCCTTCTTGTGTACCCATCTCCCTCAGCACCCCAACAGGGAGCTTGACTGTATCTTCCATTTGCAGTCCCCCCCACCCCACTTCCAATTATGGCCACTTTTTCTCCTTGAATAGTCCATGAACTAATAACAAGAAAGGTTTCACAGAATTTTGGAACAGAATCAGGAATGAAAAGGTAAAATATTCCACTCTCCCTGAAACAAAGGTAACAAATTTGGGGTGGCTTTGACAAATAGCCGAAAACCTGCCTGTGCATTTTCAAAACTGATTCCAGACCCCAGCCTTCGTGCTTCCATGTCCCGCAGGAGCCCTGGAACCCACAACGAAGATGGTGCCCAGGCTGG
Organism: Octodon degus; assembly: GCF_000260255.1. Lineage (NCBI taxonomy): Eukaryota > Metazoa > Chordata > Mammalia > Rodentia > Octodontidae > Octodon > Octodon degus. The sequence goes on from NW_004524703.1 coordinate 2,575,080, forward strand.
GCTGGGACTGGGAGCTGCTTGTTCTAACACAAATCCAAAAAAGTTAAAGGCATGGTTCTAAACTCTCCCATTCTCCCTTTTCTCAGATACTAAACTATTTTCTACTGAGATTAAACAGCTAGATGCCTGCCAGCAAGCTGTTCACACACAATGCTCTTTAATTAGTTTCAAAGAAAAGAAACCTGACATCGGAAATGCTCTGGAAATGACATGAACACAGAACACTTCTGTGATGGGAACTACATCTCCTTTTACTGTAAAGCTTGAAGCCTCCAAGACAGCATATATGACCAAATGCAAACTGAGTCAGAGTCTATCAGTCCATCTTGCCACCAAGACCCAGGATCGCCTCCCAAGTCTGCTGGCTCTCAGACACACACCCCTCCCAACTTTATTCTTGAAGCACCTTCCCCAGAATGCCCCTCCAGTCTGCAGTCACTGCTTCTCACAGATACTGGCATAGCCAAGTTCAGAAGTGGCCTCTACTCACAGTGTCCGCTATTGAGATATCACAGAATCTCCTAGAATCTGTTGCATCATGGGTAAAGAAGCTTTAATTTATGTTTTCAACAGATAATCCTGTGAACCCCTATAGTCCAGAACCGCTGGAGAAGCTGAGGATGCAGCAAGGCACAAACTGGAAAGGCCCTGTTTTCACAGGCTATCAACTCTAACAGAAGCCACAGAATAGAGAGGAACAAAGGAATGCACAGCCTGTCATGGAGGAGTGCTTTAAAGAGATAGGTATAAAGGCTGAGGACACTGGGGTGTGGGTCTCAGCAGAAGGGTAGGTGGCCATCGACAATATGGGGAAAGATGAGAACAGGAGCCACCCAGGCAGAAAGGCAGGAAAGCATGTGAGAGCAGAGAGAGACATCAGGCACAGTCACCACGGGCCTGCAGGCCACAGTAAGGCTAGGACTTTCACTCTGCGTGGTTTAAGCAGTACAGTTACAAAATCTGACAGAGGCTTATCAGCTACCTGCCTGCTGTAATGAGGATAGGTAGATGGAGGAAGAGAAGGAGGAAGGGAGTAAGGAAGGGAGGGATGGATGGAGGGAGGGAGGGAGATTGGATGGGAGATGGGACTCCAGTACAATAACGCAGCAGGGGCTAGATGAAATGAAGGCAATGAGGTTGGTGACAACAGGAAGGATGATGCTAGGATTCTGCCCAAGCAGTTTCAAAGCAGCAGCTGATCTTTACTTAGATGGAGGACAAGGGTCTGCTAAGTACTGGTATGCAAGCAAAACACTTAGCAACCCCTGCAACACAGTAGGAAGCTGGTAATAATACAAACACCTAGCTCTGCTGCTGCTCTCCCCATTCCAGCCCAAAGCTTGAGTCCCTCTTCACAACAACTCCCCCCACTATAAACACATATACTTGATTACTGTTGATGAACTTGGGCTCATAACAAGTACTAAGATACACATAAGATATACTGTCTTGTGTAGTGCTATCTGTGTGGCTCTCAATAGGACATGACACTTGTCAAAATTAAGTAAAATGCCCAAAGGGTGAAATGTACACATGGAAAAAAATTTCAAGGCTTAGCAGCTATTGGACCCAACCAGAAAAAATGTCCACAATGATAAAGAAGAAAACAGCAAACTCCACCCAGATTTCTCTTTGTGATAAAAACTCCAAGCCAGCAGGGCAGTGAGGTGTCTGTGCTCATGGCAGGAGAGATGCTAAAGAGGACTTGGGCGCCAAGGCCCCTGGGAATGGAAACAAGGGGGTGAGACTGCACGCCAACAGAGGCGGTTTTCTGAGACAAAGCCCTCTTTTTGTCAGTGCGGCATCCCGAATGTGACCCTGTGGAATTCTGAAGATGGAATTCCTGCTCTGGCCAAGGGCACAGACAGGGACTCCCACAGGGCTACCGTGCACCAGTGCCATGCAGCTGCAGTGGACAGGTCTGCATGTTTGCTAACACCAACCTCTTTACCACTCTCTGAGGAATCCTGACTCATGAGGCTGTTTTTAACAAGTTCCTCTGGTTTTTCTGGTGTTGATTCATCTTTCAGATCCATGAAACAGGAAAATACTTTGCAAAACATAAAATATTACAGAAACACGATGTAATCAAATCATTAATTCAACAGCAGTACTAATAGTGGGTACTCTAAGGCCACCTCGACCTTGATCCCTGTTGTACTCCTTTAAGGTTACCATTCTCCTGAGTCTGGATGGCCTAGCATGTCTCGAGAGTGAAGAGCATAGCTGGGCTGTGACCCTGACAGGCAGCCACAGAGCAGGTCCACTGACCTGAAACTGAAGGATAGCACAGACAAACAGAACCTGAAGATGGGACGAGGCTCCAAGTCAGTCAAGTGTCCTGAGTGCAGTGTTTAGTCTAGAAATTTGAGAATGAAAAGGCAAAGTGTTGGGTAAGTCAGAGGACAAAGCTGACTTAGGTAAGTGAAAGGTCACAATGAAAAAGACAGCACAAGCACACTCCTACTAGTAGATCCTTGATATACACCAGGTGATATTCACAGAACTCTCAATTAAAGATGATGAAACTATACTTAGAGACACCTCAGAGAGGTATTTGAAGTCAGGCACTGTGTTAAGAGGCAGAGCACGAGTCTAACAGTGAGTCTGTTGGCAACAATCAAATCTATACTCCTTATATGGAAGAAGATAGATATTTTTAAGTATTAGACACAAAGAAATGAAAACACAGTCTATGTACATAGACCAGAAGACTTAATGTTAAGATGCTGATTCTATCCAAAGCACTCTACAAATTCAATGCAATTGCCATCAAAATCTGAATGACACATTTTGTGAAAACAGAAAAACACAGTCAATCTTGTACTTCTTAAGGAACCTGGATTAGCCTGGTACCGCATGCTGCACCAGCCATGTCCCCAGGTGCGCTGAGCCGGCCACCGAGCCTGGGTGTGGTGGCGCATGCCTGCAATCCCAGCACTGGGGAAGCTGAAAACAGGAAGATCATGAGTCTGAGCTGCATAGTGAGACCCTGCACCAACACATTCTTTTTTTTTTTTTTTTTTAAAAAAAAAAAAAAAAAAAAAAAAAAAGGAACCTGGATTAGGAAACAGAAAGATGAAGCTGAACTGATGGCCCAGAAATAAAACTGCATCTGTACTGTCAAAATATTTCTAAACAAGGGTGATAACCATTCGGTGGAGAAGGGTAGTCTTTTCCAATCAGTGGTATGAAGAAGACTAGGCATCCAGGTGCAAAAGAATAAAGGTAAACCCTTACCTAATACCATGCAAAGTTAACTCAAAATGAATCAAAGACCCAAGTAGAAAAGGTAAAATTATAAAATTTATAGGACAAAACACTAAGAGAAAGTTTCCTGACATTGGAACTAGGAATGATATCTTGTATGCAACAGCAAAAGCAAAAAAAAAGTAAGAGAAAGTTTTACGAACTGGACTTTCTCAGCATTAAAAGCTTCTGTGCATCAGGGACGTGATGAGGTGAAAGGTGTCCGTGGGATGGGAAGGAGAGCTCATGATTCACCTGTCAGGGCTGGGGAGCTTCAACAGGGGGCCTGCATCCCACCGCATGGACACCCAGGCTCCTTCCTACCAGGCATGAGTGGCACTGCCGTGAGGAGGCCCTGCTGGTCCCAGCCAGGGAGAGCCCAATGGTGCTAAATGTGTGGAAGACTTCCTTTCCCAGTGTTTACCTCTAACCACTCAGGGATCCAACCAGCCTCGCTTCCCAGTGCACAGATGCTAGCTCCTTAACCCCACATCTACACAGTATAGGAAAATAAATTAGCTGCCTAGAGGATGTCAGGCTGTGACAAATGGAATAAATCAGTGGCAACTGGTAGCTCTACATTCACAATTTAAATGGCAATTTACACCCATAAATATAATGTAGTATGACGGGACACAGTGGTTTCCACTGAAAACACTGAGTTTTGATCCTTTGGCAATGTAGTAGGACACAGTTTCCAACTACCAGACACCCAGCTGTGAGTTCTGAGTCCACTAGTCCAAAGAAAGATAAAAGAGTGTTTAATAAACGGTGGAAACATCAAGGAATGAGACTCCAGTCTGCCAGAGAAAGCACACCAAAGCCTGTGAAACGTCCATAAACATATGCTTTCTTAAAGCTGTCACAGCTTAAAGTCTCTCTAAACATCTACTGTTTAATCTAATTTTCACTCATGAATGTCTGGCTTCAGCTCAAACTGAATCAACATTTCCATTATAAATCTCTATTTTCACATTTTCCTGGTTTGATTGTAAAATGTCTTTAGTATGAAATATGACACAAGCAGAAGCCTGAATTTTAATGCTCTTCAAGCACTGGCAAAATGGTTCGTCTACAAAACCATTTCTGCAAGCCCAATGTCTAGAAATGAGCCTAAAAATAATAAAAGATAAAATTCTGAAGAAAATCCTTTGGTTATAAACTTTATATCCCAGACTATAAAACATATTTTATTGTTTTTATTGATATTAATGGTTAAACATCTAAAGGACTTGTGCTTTATACTCTACCTTGATTACTGGTATTCCCCGGAGCCAGTTATCATACGCTACTGAATGCCAGCCATTGAGTCACATCAAAAACATACCTCATAGTCAAGAATTCATGCCATATTAGGTGATTCCTTTCAGCAAATTACTTTGTGCTGTGTATATTATAAAAGTGGAAAAGCAGCGAAGAACAATTAGCACTCGTCATTTTTATCATTACCTATTTATACACACTGAAATAGAAACCTAAATGAGACATACTTCAAGTAAAAGAGATTTAATGTTCCACCAAAGTTCTGAATGTTGAAGTCTGGAGGACTGTCTCCTTAGGGTTGTGTACCACAAGTAAAGCAGGGGAGAATGCACTGAGATTCAGATCCCAGCAGCGCAGAGGGCTGTGCTACCGGGGCAGAGCAGCCAGCCAGCTGCGGAGGGTCACAGGAGGCCAGACAGGCTAGAGCTGAGAGAGGGCAGATGGAGGGCAGGACAAGACAAAAACATTCCCTAAAAATCAGGAACACTATTCTGGTTTGGCCTGGGACACTTCCCTCCTGCTGCCACTAGTCACACAGCGATCTCAGTAGTCAAAAGCCAGCACACTCTTCCCACACACAAAACACCTGTAAGGAAAACCAGGGCGCATCTGGGTCACAAACCCTCAATCCGTATTTCAGCATCATGGGCCAAGCAGCAGCTTTCCTGGACCTCCGTAACTGGTGAAGGGGAAAGGGAGACTGCTTCTCACCTGCGTCAGACAATACCTGACACAGCGTTCAACGCCTGGCCTGGATAGAGCCAGCTACAAAATAACTGCACCTTGTAGCTGGACTGCAAAACAGCTCACAATACCACTGCAGCTCTGTAAAAACTGGTGAGAGAGTTCTCCAGAAACAAAACACACAGAAGTTCCAAGTCTGTAACTTCCTCCTTTTGTGTTCATTAGTGGCAAAATTCCTGAGAATAGTTTCACTCCAAAAGCAGAGAACAAAAAACCCTTTACCTTAGCAACCTTTTGAGAAATGACTGGCAGGAAGAAGAGATGGAGAGACTAATTGTGCCCAAGAAAAGTTCTGTGAAAAGTCCGAGGCATGAGCCATTTCCACTAATGTCCTGTAGCTGGAGAGCAATGTATTACTATATGACATCCCACATCATACATCATATAACTACAGTATGTGCTAAGGTGGCATGGCCAAGCAACCAGCAAGTCCCGAGTGTCCATTTGGGACAGCAAGTCCTTTTACAACCAACAGAATTTAAAAAACTCACATGTACACAAGTGTGTTGTGCGAAACCAAGAACACAACAGCAAAGCAAGAGTCACTTAAAAAGTAGACAGCCACCATAAATGGTCACACTCCACACATTAATCACACTCCAGAACGCACAGATGGAAACAGGAAATGCTATGGTAACTGCATGGACATCTGCAATTTTCTTGACTAAAAGTCTCTGGTTGTCAGGCACTGTGCTTTTTGCAGGCCAATCAGACACCGTTCTGTTCACTGGCAGCTGCCTGACTCTGGAGAGCCTCTGGTTCTCTTTAAAATGGAGGTGGGCACAGGACACATCTCACTGACTCCCATGGGGACGGAACAGGGCCAAGCTCCTGGCAAAGCCCCCACGTGTGGTGTCTGCTCACCTTCTGCCCCCTACTCCACAGCACTAGTCTCAACGAGGCACTGCAGCCCACCTAGACTTCATGAGTAGGATGTCCGGAACATCAAGAATAGTGTGGGCGTAGCCCTTGTTTAAAAAAAAAAAAAAAATCATTAAATTGGTCTGGGACAGTCTCCCATAAATGTTCTCTGCTCTGCCAGTGATCAAACACTGGGTGCAACAGTTCCAGCCCACTCATCTTAAAGGCTGCAGTGCAAAGCTCACTCACCCCTGCCCAAACACTGGCCGGGTCATGGTCAACCAAGGGCGCAGGGATAGGTTCTTCCACTGACAGGAGTCACAGCAGGACAAGGGTCTTGTGGGCATGAACGGGAAACTGAGGCTCAGGGGCGAGACAGGAGGGACAGGGGAAGTCCGGAAAGCTGGTTCACCCAGAAAACGCCAGCTTCTTTCTCAACATGGTAGGGAAGTAATGACCCTCAAAAAGAGGGTCCCAACTTTGAGGACATCCGACAGTGAAGGAGTGCCTGGCATCACTGCCCTACCTGATCCTGCACTGCCTCTTACTGCAGGAGTGCATCACCCAGTGGGGGCACCAAGTTCCTTTCCAGGAGGCCCATGCCTTCAACCGAGACCTTTCTGACACTGGTACGAAACACCTTAGCATAAAACCAAGGCACTAGTCTTAGTGCTTTCCAACAACCCAAGGAGAAGCAGTAGAAAAAACAGCACCCTCCTGAAGAGCTTTAGTTTTGGTAATTTCCAGTTTGTACAACCTGAAATTTCATATGCTTAATGTTTTGTTACCAATGAGACAAGAAAACTATTCTTATGACTTTTTGGTCACATAGAAATATATTCTGAGTGCTTGAATTTTTCCTACTTACAGGACAGGTCTGAATATCCCTTTCCTGAAATTCTTGGTACCAAAATTCATTTATGTTTCGTATAAACTTTATGGACATGGTGCTATAGTTTGGACACTGGTATCTCCCCAAGGCCAATGTGTTAAAAGCATGGTTCCCAGGGTGGCACTACTGAAGGGGGCAGAACCTTTAAGGGGGGTGGGAGTACTTAGAGGCATTTAGCTCACTGAAGTTATGGATGCCCTTGGAGGAGGCTGTGGGAGACAGCTCCTTCCTCTATTTTGTTTTCTGGCCACATACTACCTACTTGGATGTGCTGTCTCACCTAAAGCAAGAGGAAGGGCCAGCAGATCAAGGGCTGGAACAGCCAAAACTTTGAACTAAAATAAACCTTTCCTCCATAGAAGAACATGTTACAGTACCAAAGAGCTGACTAACACATAAAGATACTGAGGTTACCTAATTCAATCTCCTGCCTATAGACAGAGATATATCAGTGACATGTCTAAAGACGTGCCATTTTTCCTGTCATGAACTGTTCTTTCAGGGGCTAGGGAAGATAGCTCAGTGGTCTAAGCTCCTGCCTGACTGGCACAAGAAGCAGGGTTCTATCCCTGGTACTACATGCCATGCAGGCCCTGGAACCCCAGGTGTGCCATGTTGGCCCCGAAACCCAGCATGGTGGTACATGCCTGTGACTCCAGCGCTGGGGAGGCTGTGACAGGAGGATCAGTATGAGTCTGAACTGCATAGCAAGACGCTGTATCAAATAAACTAAATTTAAAAACCCAAACTGTTCTTTCCCAGTATGTCCATTCTTATGGTGAACACTGCCTGGAAAGCAAATCTTTAGAGAAGTTCTCACACATACGGTATGCACCTTATCATAAAGTTTTTAAATGTGACCACGGCAATCTAGGGCAAGGCACCAGAGTGGCCTTCATGAATGCACATCTGACCACAACCTGTCCTTCCCAACCTCCAAAGACCACAATCTACAGCACGTCCTACTGTTGAAGAGTACCAGGCATTAAGTTAAAGGAACTTGGGCCAAACCCACTCAGTGATGGACAGAAAAAGGCCACTGCCCGGTCTGCCCTAGGAGAAGCGCTTGCTAGCGCTTACGAGGGCACTATATTACTTAGTCCTGGCAATCTGGACAGACCCCTTTCATCCTCACAAGGAGCTGGGTATCTCTTCCACTCAGAGATACTCTCCCCGTGGTGGCTGCACACAGCCCAAGGCTATGGATAGAACATTCTTTATGGTACACACTGGTAGTTGCTTGGGATAAGAATCAAACTTTGCCACCTACCAATTCCCTCAGAAAAAGTTAAGTTTTACAAAAATGCCTACAAAGCTATTTTAGGTAAATCTGTGAGTTTCTCCATGAGGCCCAGGCTGTACTCGCAGATGCTCTTTCAGTTCCATGTCTCTGTCTAGCACCAAACATCTCTATCTTTCCAAGGATGGCCTGTGACTGTACCACATCAGCACCAGAGGCCAGAAGAAGGCCCTAAAACCCTTGCTATGGGCCTGTCCAGGTCTGTCTGAGCATGAAGAAAATGGGTCCTGAGAGACACAACCAAAAACACCTCAACAAAAGATCCTCCATCATTAAAAAGCAGGATCAAAGCTTCAGGAAACTGGAATTCTACAAATGCCATTAACAGTTTAAACACGGGCATATGTGTCAACAGATACACGAAAGTATAGTATGCATTTATATAACCTAACACAAACCATCCCTTTTTCCAATATATAATTATATATATATATATAT
>NW_004524703.1:2583926-2625791 GCF_000260255.1 Octodon degus
ACACACACACACACACACACACACACACACACATACACATATCTATGTCACTGAATGACTTCCATCTTCTGGTACATCTCAGGATATGATTTAATGGTTCTAAATATGTCCTCACACTAAAATACTTAAACAGTAATATGGTCACAAACTACTCCAAAACATGTGCACAGGTACACACAGCTGGCACGGGTTTGGTAAAGGTAATGAAGAAGGATAATGGGTGAAAGGGAAAAAACCCAAAAATTTGTGTGGAATAATACCTCTACCTCCTGGGTCACCTGCTTTGCCAGGAAATGTGAGTTACCTGTGGGCCAAGAAAAAAACGACGCTTGAAACACAAAACATAAAGCAGACTGAGGTTTAACGCAAGTTTAGAATGCGCAGAACTTCAACAAGCAAGCTCCCAGGCAAAGCCCCTTTCTCTAAGGCAGCTGAGGCCAAGCGCACCATACTAAGAAGGTAGGCTCTCTTTGGGGAGTCAGCAGGCTCCACGCAACTGTGAGTGGACAGGCAGCAAGTGCATACGCCCACTTTCTCACCTGCCCTTCCTGAGGGAAAGACCAGCCATACAAGTAGACGGGTGGGAAAGCACCAAAGCAGCCAACCACATTTAAACTAGGCATTTCCATCCGAGAAGGCGCCCAGAAGCCAGAACTCGGACACAATTTGCTGCCCACTGCCTTCCACCTGGTGGTCCAGCAGCTTGGTCAGCAGCCTGCATGAGGTTCTGTTCTGGACACAGAAGGGAGAATGGAGGCCTCTGCCAAGAGGGAAACCAACGCACACGACCCACACTGGTGATTAGTGGTTGTGACTTAGCACATACTCCACATCTACGCATAAATCGCTCCACAGCAGAGTTAACGCTAGGTTGAAGCATGTGATCATCCAGGCTCTTAATGGGCACCTGAGGGCCCCAGAACAACCATGGGTGGCTTTGCTGGTCTTTTAATTGTAATGTAATGTACTCAGCCTACAAAACTATAACAAAGATAGGAAAACAAGTAATTACACAGCATTGCTGTCTTTTTGAAAGCTGTGAATGTGGTCCATTTTTCCCAACTTCCTCTCTTTGGACTGTGTTCCCTAAACAACTAGAAAAAAGTTAGGTCTTTTTATTCTGATAAAACACAGTTATGGCTAATTTCTAGTCCCTCCCCACCCTCTGCCTCATGAACTCATAGATGGGCTTTTTTTGTTTTTCCATAATTTTATTGATAAACAAATAGCAATGAGACAGTTTCAAAGCAAATTGGTTGGACAGTTTCAATAATTAACACATTGCATACATTCACCCTCGCGGTTAATTGCTGTACAATATGTGGACATGATATCCTATTTACAAACACCATTAGAACAAATCCCTCTATTCATTAAGAGAATGTAACTATATATCTATTCTAACCATTTTGAATATACAGATACAAAATGGACATTCATCTGTATCTCCTTTTTTTTTTTTTTGTTTAGTTCTGTTATTTGAATATTATAGGTGTGTAAACTCAGTAAAATATTCTAAAAGAGTCCAGTAGTCCATAACAGTATTGGGTTTTCCGCTTCACTGGCAATGTCCGAAAGTATTGACCTGAGTCCCTTACAGGTCAACATAACAGCATGGCTTTACTTCTTATATTTCGTTTTTATACTTTTCTGCTGGATGGTTAAGATCAAGATAAAGCAAGACCTATGCAACAAGAGTTGTAGCTTTTGAGTCTGATAAGGTCAGTGAAATCCCCTCAGGATCCTGTACCTCAGATTTTAGAACCTTTGTCAGTGTCAGCCATGTGGATGAGTCACGGCCATTGCTTGGCCAATGTGCTCTCTGTGAAAGCCTGAGAGAATGTTTTCTCTCCATGTGACTCTCCTTAGGCACACTCTACATCACCAATCACTTTCCTCTTTGGCCCCATAATCTCCTTGATTAGAAAATGTGGGACACTACTGAGTTACATGACATTTCAGTACAAATTCTCATATGTCCTGAGTCTTAATTGACCTTAGAAGGCTAGGGCCAAAATGTTGGCTTTCCTTGCAACCCTCCTTTTTCTCTAATTTTGGTCTGCAAACTTAGGTTGTTAACCATCCAGAAGACAAGCTTATTGTTATTACCATACAACTTAGGCTATTAAGCTACCCTCACTATCTGTCTGCATATCAAACATCTTAGGCATAATATGGAACAGGTATTTTTCATCAAGTATTGATATGTTGAACTTTAAGTCCCTACAGAATATGATAAAAGACATTTAAAAATTAGAATATATTTTTAAAATAGGCATAAAGAATTATATACTTCTTATGTTTACACATAAGTCCAAAAATCTCACCATATACAACCTTGAAGCACGACAGTCCCACAATATTTCTTTTCCTGTCTCTTGCTTTCATTCAACACCCTCTTCTTTTTGAACAACCATCTACCTGAGAGACATCATAGCAGCAACTGGCATGTCATGACAAGCAGCCCGTATTCAGAAGACCAGAATGATAGGCACTCCGAGCATGAAACTACTATTACAAATTACCATCTGCAGTGCAGTAGCTTAGTTCACAGGTATCAGTATATATAGTTAGTCAGGGTGAGAATCTTTCCAATTAACTGCTAGATTAAAAAATCTTCTGAAGATTCTCAGGATCATTGCCTTGCCCACATAGATGGGCTTTTAAGGAGCTGACTGGGTCACAGGCTGGGATCCTCAGCAGTGGGCTGATCTAGGATGAGCTTCTAGCTAACCGTGAGGCTGGCCGGTGAAGCCCAACAGGAGGAAGTAGGTCCCTGGGGGCGTGGCCTGGGGGGGTCTGCTTCCTCCTCTAGATTGCTGCTGGCAGGCCACGAGCAAGGCTCTCCTGTCATCCGCCCTGCCTTGGAGCCAGCTGCCTATAGACTGAAACCTCTACAAACTGTGAGCTAAATAAACCCTTGCTCCTTAGAGTTGTAGGTGTCTGGTGTTGTGTCCCAGCGATAAAAAGTAACTAAGACAGAGTAATGCTTTTAAAAATTCAAAAAGTTCAGGAAAAACTTTCCTTAGCAATTTGATACAACTAACACTTAGCATTCCAGCTTTCTAATCCCAACTCAAACATAATTATCTAGATGTTTATCATTTACAGGAATAGGATTATACAATACATTTTGGTAACCTATTTTTTTAGATTACTAAATTAATGGCTTCTTTCCCTGTCAATAAAGATAAAAACTGCTCCTTTAAATAAGTCATAGCTCACTTTAGGAGACAGAACCACAGATGCAGAAATGCCTAGCAACACTGCAGAACCGATAGGACATCTTGTGCAGACTGGAACGTTCCTTTCCTTTTTCTCTCTGGTGTTGTAGTATGTGCACAGCCAGCAACCACGCAGTACTGATATCGAAAACTGTCACAGGAATGCACAAATTGTGAAAATGAAAAGACTATTTTTTGTTTCCAGCACGTCCAGAGTCCTCTTGACTTTGGGGCTAAAGGAAGCTACAAGGGTTCCGATTCCCCGGCTGGAGCACGATGATCTGAAGACAAGAAACAAGCCCACTATGTCCTTGTGTTTCCAGCAGCAGTGCAGCCCACTGCTTCTCCAACTAGAGTGTTACGGTTTCTGTCTGGAGGCCCCACCCCAAGCCTCATGTGGTCATGGGGGTGGTGGGCTCTTGGGAGACAGCTGAATCTAGAGTCTGTCAGTGACTCACGGTCTAATGCCAGGATTAAGGGTGTGAGTGCTACACCTGCCCTAGGGCAGGTAGCCTGTATACAATATAAAAGTCAAAAAGAGGCTTGCTCTTTTCCTTGTTGATTTTGATTTCATCAGCTGCCATCAGCAGTTGCCCCACTGCCATGCCACCCTGCCTTAGAACCAGCTGATTGTGGACTAACAACTCTACAAACTGTGACCTAATAAATGTTTTCCCTGTTAACGTTGGGTGTCAGGTATTTTGTCTCAGCAACAAAAAAGTAACTATGGCACAGAGATTCCAAGTCCCCTCATGCAAAAACGATCTCTGCCCTGTTTTTCTCTGTGTGTGTGTGTGTGTGTGTGTGTGTGTGTGTGTGTGTGTGTGTGTCTTACTGGGAACTGAACCCAAGGCCTCCTCACTGAGCTACATCCTTAACCCTTTTTATTCTTTATTTTAAGAAGAGGTCTTACAAAGTCACTAAGTTCCAAGGCTGGACTGAAACTTGGAATACTCCTGATTCAGTCTGTAAGAGTATGAGAATTACAAGCACAAACCATAGATAAACCCTGCTTATCTCTGCTACAGACAAAAGACTTTTCACTCCCCTAAAAGGAAACATTAAAGGCCATTATTACTCTAAGACTTCTACCTTTGCTGACTTTTTATGGTCCTTCATCTGCTTTTACAAAGAAAGATTTTTACAGCCCACTCCTTATTAAGAGTCAGCACTCTTTACAAATTTCCTGTTTGCCTAGTAAAAGATTTAACAAGAAGAATCTGCCCAGCTGAGGAATCAATGATAGTGGATGAGGGAGTACCAGACAAGCTAGAACACGGCTCTGAGGAGATGCCAGGCAAAATCAGAGGCCTGCTTCCACCGTGCAGCATGGAAAAGCTGGACAACTACACCGAGTCATAGTCTGTTCCATGCATTTATGGAGGTCTAGACTGTTGCTGAAACTGTGCAGCACAGCAGCATGATGGAGGACAAAAGCTTGGTTCTTAAAAGTAGGGCCCAGCTGGGGAAAAGGACATACAGGTGAGTATATCCCACGTACATATACCACACACCATGAATTAGGCAGATACGGTGCTGCAGACAGTACATGCAGGAAGTCTCCAAGGAGATGGGCAGGCTGACCAGGAAGGCTTCCCTGAAGATGCATCCAAAGATAGTGAGGGCAAGATGAGGGTTGAGAGGGGACTCCAGGCAGAAGGAGCAACTGCAAAACCAAAATGAGACAGAGCACCAAGAAAGTCAAGGTGGGAATAGCTACCACTTGCAGGGAAACAGGGTTCCTTAAGGGGGAAGCCAAATCTCAAGGAAAGGGGAGTAAAGCCAGGAGGTCCAGGGCCTGGAGCCAAGAGCTCCTACAGACAGCATCAGCACACGGCCATCCAGGAGCACAGTGTAATGGGACGACTCCTAAATACCTGACCCCCTGTCACACACAGAGGACTCAGTCTCAGTACATGAACCCTAAGGAGACACACACACACCCTAAACAAGGTACCGGGACCCAGGACAGACCAACATGGAGGAAAGCCTTCACTGAAGAAGGTGACCAGTGTTTGTGCCCGGTAATCCCTCGGAAGAAAACCACAGGCTTCTTGGTCCTGTGCTTCGAGAACCGTAGATTTCAAGAAGTATTCTGGGTGCTTTTGGAGGACAGGTTCCTAAGAGTGACAAAAAAACAAAACCTGTGACCACACAGTCTGGGAAGCACAGCAGCAGCACATTACTCGGGATCCACATTACCCTGAGACAGTCTGCTAAAGTGTGTAATGAGGCAATTCTAAGTGATGAACCAAAGTTACCTGAGCCAGTACACACTTCACTTCCAATTTCCTCAGTCTTCCTGCAGTTTCCTGCACAAGGAGGGGAACTGGAAGTGAGTTCTCACCTACAGTTCTGCCTCCTGCAGTTGTCTCACACCTGAGCTGGGCAAAGACAGCCTTCCAGCACACACAGCCCAGAAGACGGCCCGATGCACTACTTGCCATCCCAAAATAGGACTCCATTCTGCTCAAACACTAATCCCCAGCACAAGTCAAAAGCCAATTTTCTAGAGAAGTAATTACATAATCCAGTTTTTTACAGACAAGCTTTTCTACAGAGTAATTACTTGAGCAAAAGGAAAATAAATACTGGAATGAATATTACTACAGTAATCATCAACACACTCCAGGCAAAGCTCTGATGAACTCCGTGAAGCACAGACAAGGCCCAAAAGCCTTTGCAGCTCTTTGTCCCTGGGACTCAGCAGGACTCTTCAAGATAAACAAACAGTGGAGAAGCAGGCCTGGGGAAGAGTCTCAGACTACAATCAACCCCTCAGTACCCCAACTGCCGAGCACCCTTTTCTCAAATCACAATCAGCGCCTGTCCCAGAACTCTCCATTGTTTGGCATTTACCTTTCCAGAATACTAAGACTCACAGAAGACAAAACATTTGCTTTAACCACCCCAAACAAAAGCTCAATGAACAGAACTCATTTACTCTCTCAACCAACATTACTCAGCCCCTACTCTGAGGCAGGTGATAAACCTGGTGCTGTTGGAGTGTTGGGGAGAGAGACACGGTCTGAGAACAGTTAGGGACACATTCCAGCAGGATCCCACCTCCCACAACAGAAGGACAGAGACTAGCATCAGGGTGAGCTCAGGACTAGACATGTCTAGAAAGCATAGCCTCAGCCAGGCAGGGGATATCACGCCAGACCAGGCAGAGTGCAGGCCGAGTGGGGACAGCCCTGGGAAGAATGAGCAACAGTGCAAGGATGGGCATCAACAGAGGGGCTCTGAATGGAAGAGGCCTGAGGTCCTGGCTGGGACCTACGCCACCCCTGCAGAGCTGGCAAGAAGAACAGCCTGCAGAGGCCTCACTGTGCCCGCTTCTCACCTGCCCGGAGACCCCAGGCGGTGCCCTTGTGCTGACCTGGCTTCCTGGGCCCCTTCTCTGAAGTGTACTCGGGAGTTTCCAGCTTCTTTTTGTCTCCTCCCCAGCCACTTCTCACTCTTTCCAGTCGTGTTCTGCATTATTCCCAGAGAAGACTCCAAAACCTATTCTCAGGACAGCAGAGAAAGCAAAAGGGCTTGAAGCTGCCCACGTCAGGCACCCACAGACCAATCACGGATCACCATTCACAACCAAAGAAGCCAGACTGGTATGAAAACTTTTAGAAAATGTTTACAAAGCAGGCTCTCCCTGCACCGGGGAACTTACAGAGGCATGACACTATTTCCCTGAGGATTACTGGTAGGTACATACACCTGCCATTCAGGGGGAAATAGGCACAAATGCAGTGGGAAAAACTAAGCCTTCCATAAACTGAAACTGTACGAGCCGGCTGACAGTCCAAGTTCCAATGCACAAATCAGCATCACACTGCTTCTTGCTGACCCTCACCTTGCTTCTCTACATCCCTAACCTGCTGCAGCACTGCTGCCAGAGGGTGGGAATCAGCAGTGAGGAGGGACGCTCTTCTAGCCCACAGCACTCGCACGGAGGCAGAGGCTTTCGGCAAGCACAGTGACGAGGTGATCACGAAGAGGTTTTTCTCCACTCCTGGGCAGAAACGAAGACGAGCTGTTTGGGGGCACACTCATAATCACCACTGGCCAGGAATTCAGAGTCTTCCTGAACAGTGACTACCCACTCCCACTTAGGATCTTTCTGTTGATGCAGCGTGAAATATTTATTAATAATGCCACTTCATCAGTTTACCAAATGGCATCTCGCTGTACTTCAAAGACGAGCATTCATTACTGAAAGGACCATCTGTCTAGGGCTCAACAGAAGGTTGAAATAATCACGATCTAGGGAGAGATGTATGGCTGCATTGTATCAAGTCAAATATTTACATTTCTCAGTATTTTAAATGAGAACGTTCTTATCCAGCCAGCCACCACAAGCCAGACTTAATTACTACTCCTTTCTTTTGGTATTTCTATCTTCTATATTTTCAAACCAACGCAGAAATTTCAATACAAGGCCAGCTTAACTCAGGCAAACAGAACTGCCAATCACAAGAGCTTGTACAGCCATCTTAATTTACACAAGAAATACAGCAGCAGAACTGTCAACCAGACAGCAGCAGTTAAAACAGTATCGCACACATCAGAAGACATTCAGGAAAACAGCTGATTCGGCCTTTCTGAGCATTAGTAAGTGTGGCCATTGTTGCTACCACCTACAGCAAGAGCAGTAATGGCAGTCCTGTACAGACCCCCAGCACCATCAAGGTATTTCACAGCACAGACAGCCAGCAAAGGGGGCCGTTGCTACATCAGGAAAACTCTAGAGGTGCCCAGGCTAACACAAATGTTAAGCCGAGGGCCGGTGGGATAGCTTAGTGGACTAAGTGCCTGCTTAGGCAAGCACAGGGACTGGGGTTCAATCCCCGGTACACATGCCCTGATGGCCATGCCCCGCCCTGACGCGGGCATGGTGGCACGGCCTCTAAGCCCAGCACAGGGGAGGCTGAAAACAGGAGCATCACTATGCATCCAAGCTGCAGAGCGAGGCCCTGTATCAAATACATTAAAAAATAAAATAAAAAATACTAAACCACCCTCTTCAAAATGATATTTGTAGCACTTAAAATACTTTAAATGGAAAAGGACAGAGGGAAGCATGGAACAGGAACCTCTAAGCCAATTCACCAGGCTCTGGTTTGGAGCAACTAATGCAGCTGAAGAACAAGGAAACAAAGCTGACCCTTGGAGTACACAGCGGGCCACCCTAGTTGGCATCTCGTGAGTATTCACTTTTTTCTCAATGTAGTGACCTTTTCTCTCACCTCTGCAACTGGACATCCTCCCTTCCTCTCATTTCACACAGCTCTCCTTCATCTACTTTTTCAAATACTCCTGTTGTATCCTCAGCAGCTGAGGAACAAGGAAACCACCTGAAAATGAGGGCAGAGCTGAAGAGACCATGTGTGCAGGTGGCAAGACCCAGAATACAGGCAGCCTAGACAAGAATGCTCTCCACACTGTTCTGCAGACAGGCCCCAGACACACCCCACACTTTCTTCATCTGCAAAGGGACAATGAAGGACTCAGTACCTGGGGTCTGCTGGGAAGGTCAGCTGAGCTCATAAGACGCTGCGCCTAACCTAGGAAGTGCCATAAAACCCAGGGCCTAAAATGTCGGTTTGCCCTCTTCTCTCACGTTCTCCCTGAGAAAGTTCTGTTTTATACCACCCCGAAGCAATTCCTTTTCCATGTAAAAGAGAAACGGGTTAGACATGACAGTACTCACCACAGACCTATGTGGATAACAGACTAATAACTGAGGATACAACAGAAGTATTTGAAAAAGTAGATGAAAGAGAGCTGTATGAAACGAGAGGAAGGATGTCCAGTTGCAGATGTGAGAAAAAAGGTCACTACATAGAGAAAAAAAGTGAATACTCACAAGATGCCAACTAGGGTGGCCCGCTGGGTGAAGGCGGTGTACTCCAAGGGTCAAAGCTTAAGGGACAGCTGTACAAATGACAGTTTGGACCTTGATAGACAGGCTGAAGAATATATTTATTCAGTTAGGTTTCCTGAGACAGGATTTCACTATAGAGTTCAGACTTGCCCTTGAACTCACTATGTAACCCAGGCTGGCCTTAACCTCCTGGCAATTCACCAGTCAATCCTGCTTCAGGAGTACACCACCATACCTAGCGTGGCCTGGGGATTTAACTTCACCTTGAAAACAATAGGTCTCTAAGTCAGAGAAGGATGTCAGAGCCCAGCGCCCACAGAAAGTAAACTGAACTTTGTCTAGTACAAATAAGAACAACATGACTACACACCATACTCATGCAGCAACGGTGCTTTCCCTGACTCTTTCAGGTATAAAGTAGAAACCGTGAGACTGCTGTCTTGCCTGAAGCGGACTAATCAAAGTTTACGCTGGTGGATAGAAAATCAGCACAAAGATGGCATGAGGCCCACAGGACAGAAAGCAGTCTCATCCTGACACCATTCAAGCTGTTGACTACGAGGCAGTGCCCTTGCGCTGGCCCCAGCAGCATGTGCGGAGTGACCAGCCTGCCAAGAAGGGGGCAATCGAGGACTTAGGAGTCACTGGCCTGACACAGTTAGGCTTCTCTCCCTGTGACCATCTATTTATTCCATGCTTTCCTCCCCCTGTAAATGTACATTCAGAGCCTCTTCTATAAAACTCATTTTACAAAGGGATGTCCTCTACAGCTTGTAAATATTTCTTACTTCCATTATCAGATAATGGATAATTTATATACACCACAAAGTTACAGCCATCAGTAAATGAGCAATAAAAGTTTATTTGATAAAGAATAGGTAAAGAAACAATGGGCTGGGGAGATAGCTCAGAAGAATAAACATTTGCCCTGCAGGCGCAAGGCCCTGAGTTCAATCCCTGGTACTGGAAAAAAAACAACAAAAAAACAAAGTGCTGGTAGGACCTGTCCACTCTTTCTTTCCTACACATCTCCCGACTGGCCAGGCCTCATGGGAGCTGAGCAAAGTCCTGACTTCAGGAAGCTCACCTTCTACCATAGAGGCCAGGTGAGAGCACAGATCTTTCTACACACTGACTTCAATTTCTTCTCTAAGAGAAATTTTTCCCACTAGAATTAAGAAAATTGAATACATTTGATTTTAAATTTCTAGTTTGGCTTCCTGTGTGGTTCCTCAGAGAGATAAATGTTAAACGGGCACTGAAAATATTTAAATGCAGTAGTCACAGGAAACAGAAACAAACTAAAAAGACAATCAAAGAGACATCTATCAATCAGACACATGCCCATGGCTAACCTGCTTTCAAACTCCAAGAGGAAGACAGACAGGCCCACAGCATAATGAGAAGGCTCACACAAGAGACAGTATAGGACAGTGGCTACACTAATTGAAGGAACTGTGAAATAGTTTCACTTAAGGTCCTATTTTTAACAAACTTACTTTAGCTTCACGAATACCAGTGCCTTCAGCAGGAAAAGCCTTTCCACAACAATTCCCTAAAGAGGTCCCTTTACTCAGGCCCAGAACTCAGTTCAGAGCTCCCTCCAGTTTGTTTCTGCAGAAAGGCCAGGCTCACAGTGAGGAGCCCACTTGAGGTTTTCACAGAAGTGCAGTTATTTCACTATTTCACTAATGCCTACCCTTCTGACACCTTGGCACACGGCTGCCTTCCTTCTAGAAAACAATCCTGGTCACTGCAAGCCCTGACCTCAGATGTGTTCCCAAGCAGCCAATGGAGCATGATGGTTTAACTGTATCAAATACAGTCCAAAAGCATCAATTATTTTCATTAAAGTAACAATAAGGAAATAACTTCCAATGGGAACTTCTAAGTGATGGGAATCTGAGCGCCCGATACATCTGTATCTGTAATCTGCAAAATTTGACATCCTTTTCTCTCCATTATTTGGCTTGCTTTCTTATAATTACTGTCCACAGGGGAAAAAGCAACTAAAACCAGAAATGTAGTTTACAAATATTAGCATGTTACTCACTTTTAGCAGAAGTTTTACTTTAAAATCAGTTACTATGGAAACATCTGAAAACCATGCCGACTAACCAGCACTAATCTCAGCAGTACCAATAAGAAAGTACCACTTACAAAACAAACTGAATAGCTCAACACAGTGGCTGCATCACTCCTGTACTGAAAACAAAGCAGCAAAGTATTTCAGGCTCCAGAGCTCACCTTAGCTGAGGCCTGGGAGGGAAGGCAGAGACTTGGGGAGGCCCATGTGCATCCAGTTCTGCCAGCACCATCATACTCTGCCACCCCAGAGAAGCTGCAGTCCCCTCTGGATTTGCTCACCTCTCCCAGGGATACATGGCCAGCTTTTCTGTCTACTCTGCGCAGAAAGTAGAGACTAGACTGTGACAAATAAAATAGCCCAAAACTGCTCTGCCACAGGCAGGCTCTCACCAAAATACTACACAGTCCCAGACAGAGCAGACAGCTGATACATAATCCACCTCTCCAACTTCTGGAACTTGGCCCCCAATCACCACGTGTAATCTAATAATTAGCATACGTCAGGACAAAGAGCTAGACTATGACATCAGCTTCACAGAAAAACCAGCAGATTCAAAAAGAACCAATCAGCCCACTCAGACTCGGGAAATCCCAAATAAACGCAAGGCCGAAAAGAGTATCAGAGCAGGAGGCAGGAACACTAGATCCAGGGTCCTACAAAATGCACAAAAATACTTGCAGACAAAGCAGTCCTGGCAGGGCATGGTGACGCCCACCTACGATTCCCACATTCAGATGGCTGAGGCAGGAAACGGATACAAGTTTGAGGCCAGCCTGGACTATGCAGAGTTAAAGGCCAGCCTGAATGATAAAGTCTCACACACACACACACACACACACACACACACACACACATCCTGGAACTTCTCCATCAAAGGAAGGTGGGTAGCAAGGGAAAGACACTGGGAGTGACTGCCTAGTGGACATCTGGGCCAGACCTCGGCACAGCAACAAGCTCCCCCAATCGTGTTCTGAAAAGTAACCAAGAGCCTGCTTCCAGAAGCCCTTCACAGTCCTAGGACCATGAGCTCGGTGGGAGCTTCAGAGCAGAAAACGCAGGATTCCCTGAAGATGATATAGCAGCCAAAGAATATGAGCATCACACCGAGGACGTGCAGCAAGAGTTTAGAACAGACTAAGATACTTAAAACAGAAGCTATGGAACAGGCTATGACTGGAGCTCACACCTAGGCCATTCCTAGAGCAGGATGAGGAACGCACTTTAAGAAACAAGGCCTTAGGCTGGCCAAATAGCTCAGCCCGGTTTGATCCCTGGGCCTGCCGTGCCAGCCCCACCCATGGGGTACGCTAAGATGGGGATTGAGACTGGGCATGGTTGTGTGCACCTGTAATCCCACCAAGTCCAATGTACATAGTGAGACCCTGTACAACCTATACTAAACACATTTTAAAAAAAAGAAAAGAAAAGAAAAAAGAAACGGCTCATGCAACTAAGGGCTTTGTTGGCAGCCTGGGCCCCTGCAGCTTTCCCATTTCTACTACGTACTCCCCAGGCACACCAGGTTCCCTACTGCTGCTTGACTTAAAAGTGACCAAATAATCATCATGTGTACATTTTCAAAAGATAGATGCAACCTCAAAGCATCTTCTTCCCTCCCTTCAGGGACAAGTTCTGCAGCCCAGGGGTCAATTTGTCTGTCACACTCTGCCACATTATAACATTATTAGTGACAGATAAATCACAAATTGAAGCATTCAGGTGTAACACTTTATATAACCAGTAGTCACCATCAGCAAAACAACACTGGTATGGATAGCAAGGCAAAACAAAGGCGCAGGCTTCCTAGAGCAGTGAGAAGCTGCAGCCACACGACGCCAACAGAGCCTACCGGCACCTGCAGTCACTGGCGGCTACTGGCTCCCATAGGAATCTCCCCAGACACCTGGAAACTGGGAGAAGAGATCACCTGCCAGGGTTTGAACTTAAAAGTGGAAGAGCCTCAAGGCTTGTAAGAGTTGTCTATATCCTAATTACAGCTAAATGTAATTACAGAAAGATTTGGGACAGGGACCGGGGACATGGAAAAGGAGAATCCCAGAGTGAGTTCAGGCAGCCAGAGGGGAGAGATGGGAAGGCCTGGGCTGAATCCAGTAACTGTTCAACTTCCCCTCCCCGCCCCCCAGCTGTGAGGGCAAGTGTGTCAAGCCATCCACGGACGCTGCCTCTACCTCCAGGGAGAGGATGTAAGGCCACCAGAGGTTGGCCTTAAGATCCCACAAGGGTTGTGTTTATTGCTGTAAGCTGCTAAGCAGGTATTCTTGATAAGATGGCCCTGTTAGTGAGCTTGTTCAGTGATGGCAGATGGAGAGAGGGACCTGTCCTCAGTGCACTGAGAAAAGAGCTCATTCATCTTTGCCTGCATGCCAGCTAAGAAACATCACCTCTTTTGAAAGAATCTTTATTTCTGTCAGCTGATGTACCATCTTATCATTCCCAATCATGCTCACTCTCTTTTTTATATTTACTGGGTAGATCAAGTTCACTTTTAGTCCATGATAGTTTTAATCAAACTAAAAAACAATTCACTCAGCAAGACTCACTGACTCATTAATCCACTGCACACTACCCTCTTACATCTGAGGGCAGAAGTATCACGCAAATAGTTTGGTTTTACTAAATTAATGCTGACTTTCCAGGGATAAGGCCAATTTCTGCAAAATTTAATTTGCAAAAATTAGCCCAAGGCTACCATGATATAAATTCACTTGATGTGTTAATTTCACACTCCAGAGTCTTCAGCCCACTGGTGGGTTTGCGATGGCAATTATACACAGTGAAAGAGCACCTGAGTTTACTCAAGCAACAGACAGCAGCCCTGCGAGCTCAGCAGGGAGTCAGCACTCAGCCTCCCTCCCTCCGGCCCCTGGAACAGTAGAGATCATCATAGAAAGGAATCTACCCAGCTTGAGTCAATATTGTCACTCTGCAGACTTCAACCACAGGGTACCAGGGGCCCATTTAATAAAGGTTGGTTTCTACATCTTAACCCAGATGTGGGCACACACCAATGGAAACACCAGCATCCCAGCTAGATCTAGAAGCCTTCCGATGCTTCAGGTTCCACAGCCAGAGGAACCAGGCCCCAAACTGCCCAGAAGCAGGAGCAACCCTGCACGCCAGGACAGCTTCTGACAAGCACCAGGCTTCTTCAGGCATCTGGCTTCTGCAAATAAACATGCCAACTGTGCTGGCACCAGAACTCCTGTTAAAGCCATATATGGTGGTACACGTCTGTAACTCCAGCATCCTGGTAGGCTGAGGCAAGAAGATCGTAAATTCCAGTTCAGCCTCAGCAATTTAGCAGCTTAGTAAGGCCCTATCTAAAAGCAAAAAAGAGAAAATGGCCTAGAGATGTAGCTCAGTGTGAAGGCCTTGGGTTCAATTCCCAATACTACTACTACTAATAATAACAAAAACAACAATACTGTTTGTACAGCTCATGAAATACTGAGATGTCCAAATGTTAAAATTCCCTAATAAAAATATACTTCTTGCTGGGGAGATAGCTCCATGGCATAAGTGCCTGCCTGACAAGCACAAGGTCCCGAGTTCAATCCCTGGTACCAAAAAAGAAAGAACAAAAAAATAACTTCTGAAGGTATCTGTATACATATACTAAAATCTTGGTTTGCAAGCATAATTCACTTCAGAAATATGCTTATAATCCAACATTTTGTATGTCACAGCAAATTCCCCCTTAATAGAAACGCTAATGCTTCATTCCACAGCCCTAAAATATTTGTCTACTGTAATCTAAATAATAAAGAAAATACAAAATATAAAGAAAAATAAATTAATCTGTACTTACCTTTGAAAACTTTCATGGCTGATGTGAGGGAGATGAGGAGGGTTATGGTGTTGGATGACTTTCAGAATCACTAGGGGAATCACAATGGAATCTTTCTTTTCGTACAATTTTATCAAAGAATCTATCACTTGACACTTGCTTTTGCCTCTTTTTGAGGACTTCATGAAAATATCACATGGCACTGTTGTTAAACAGGTTCATCACTCACACTGCTACAACCTTACTTGGGTGGTGCTTTTCTATAAAATGTTTTCAGTTCCCCACATTTTACACATACCCTAATCTCATTTGAAGTGAGGGATTCCTCCACCTTTTTCTCTTCCACCTCTGTAGACAAGGTCCCCTTCATAACTTCTTGCTACTAGGAGATGATTACTCACAATCCCATCGTGAGCAAGAAAAACCATTGGCTCAGTTGTGATCCTGGACATCTGATGTCACGTGCTACTCATACTGCAAGACACTGCTCACTTATCAAATTGAAAAGGTAACAGAAATGTGTGCTCATCTTGCAGAACAAGTTACTCACAAAGATTTTAATACTATATATATATATATATGTATAGTATATTGACAATTTTATAATACACCTACAAAGATGTATCTATACACAGAAAGAAAGTGAAGGAAATTCTCCAAAATCCTTGTTTTCATGTGTTGCCACTTGAGGTAATTTCATTTCTGTCTTCCCATCCAAACATTATATATGGGATACATAGTACCTTTAATGGGCTTGCCTCTAGAAAGCACAGATGCCATTGGTTACAAACGTCCACATCCTTTAGTCCATCAGTAAATGAAACTCTGCACAATGCCTTAAATCAGTCACCTGCTCCATTGTTAGGAAGGGTGAGATGCTTCTACCAAAGGCCAATCCATGCGGCTATCAGGGAAACAGAAGTCCTGTGCTTAAGGAAAAGTAATCCCACCCACTAGGATTCAAGTCTGTAAACACATTTCCTTCCTGTGGGCTCCCTACCCTGCCTGTCTATTCTTGATTCTGATCCCTGCTTAACTTGTTATCTCTCCTGCATCCAGAACTGCTGGCCTTGCAGAGCCCATGAGAGAACAAACTCAGCAGAAATGATGCTTGGCCAGTTCTTATCAACAAAAAAGAAACTTTGCCTTTAAAACAGAAAACAAAACCAGGGCCTCAGGGGATACTGGTGGCAGCCAGTTGCCCATAGTCCCACCTTCCTCTCCTCCACCATTAGGGCAGAATGAATCAGCCATCTGCTACCCTAGAGAACCAGGCCACCCAAAGGCCTTCCCAGCTGCCACTCCATGCAAGGAAGATAGTCAAAAATTCCTAACTAAGCTGCCAACCAATGAGTATCACCTCTCTTTGGGAAGAGTATGTATTTAACCAACAGTGCCCTTTGAAAGAAGTTGCTTTACCCTATGGATTGCACACCCCACTAGTCTTTAATAAAACCTCAGGAATATACAAATCAATTGTCATTGGATCATCTGCCCACCAAGTTGAGCATTTACTGCAGATCTGTTTAAACAAGCCTAGTTCCTCAGACATAAGAGTGTTCCCAACACTGTTTAGTTCTCACAAGAAGGAAAATGTTGCCTACTTGTCTGCCCGGACAGCAAAAAGAACATCCAGTCTCCCTGTACAGCCAGTATGGGCAGAAGGCAGCACTGACCCCAGACCAGAGAGATAATACACTTGTGAATCAGCTTCCTGGGGCAGGAGAGAAGAGGACACAGGCTGAGGTGCTGAAGGGGCCTGGGAAAGGATCTGTAGCAGAGAGCTAGGGGACTGTGAGTATGAGAATCTGACTAAACACTTGCAAGGGTGGTAGGAGAGCAGGATAGCCACAAACCTAGTCCCCTGAAGCATCCTGCTGCACTAGCTACTCTGAGGAACCAGGAAAAGATTAATGTGATCAGCTGCCCAGCCTGACCCTGTCCCCAAGGAACCTTAAGAGGGTAAGGGAAAATGTTCCCCACACACTTGGTAAAAAACAAGAGATGCCCTTGATGAAACTGCCTAGATCTGTCCTGGGTGTAGCAGAGACCCCAACAGCATGCTTCCCATGCCGAGAGGACCATGCACTTGCAAGACCAGCAGAAGGAAGCAGCCAACAATCTTCAGTACTCATCATCAGCCCATTCCCTTAAGCAGCGCTACAGAGAATCTTTACTTGGCTAACTGCCTGGAGTGAACATCAGTTTGAGGATGATTTGTATGAAGAAATGTACTTTAAAAAGCTAAAGATACCTAATATTAATGTTAATATACTACTTATTGTAGTATCTTAATGGACAGAGCTATAATAAGAGATTATGAATAATGCCAATATTATGTGGACACATGAAGAATATCACGTTATTTTGTAATGAGCTTTGTTTCTCCATTGCAACTACTGGTAACCTAATACTTTTCATCCTAATGGACCTGTATACAGTTCTGAAAATGATTAGAAACCAGCAAGATCTGCCTTATTTTTAAAAAATTAGTAAAATAGCAAACAGTACTGGCTTTCTCTGTTGCCAGTCGGATGCAGACAAGGGGGATCCCCTCAGCAGAGAAAAACGCATTAGACAGAGGCAGTGTCTCAAGAAGAAAGCACCCCACATGCTCACTTTTTCCCTCCACAGCACCACTAACTGTGCATATTTTAGCACATTTTAAAAGGAAAAGGAGAAGAAATAAAAATTCACAAGTTAACAAACACCTGCGAGGGTGCTGGAGGACCTGTGCAGAGGGCACTGTGCAGACATCTGGCGCACCTGTCAGACTGCCAAGCCTCTGTATTTTTAAGCTATTCAGGCACTTTCCAAAGAAGAAAGCAAGCCTCCATGCCTGAACTGTGAGTCGCTAGAGCCTCCTTGTAACTCAGCCCTTGTTAGGCAGAATACAGCAGCCTCAAAAGGTTCAATAGCCTTTTTATAAGCCTATTGTGTAGCTTAGTGCCTAAAAATAGTGTGGTTTGACAGGCAAATCACACCGGGGAACAATGCCCACACACTAAGCTACTACCCAATGGGCAAAGTAATGGAACAGGAGGCCACACTCCATTCCTGGTCTGCAATGAAACCCATGACCGCCTTCATTCCTGGACCCTCTAAGTCTCTCCTTCTTCCCAACTTATGGAGAACTATGCTGGCCCCATCTGGCCTCCACAGAACATGGGACAGGCAGGATACAAACTTTTGATGGGTTCACTGCCACTGTGAAGACACCTTCTTTCTTCCCTCCCAAAACAGACATGGAGGTGATGACTATAATAATTACTACATGTGGCTCATTCTACTTTTCCTTAAATGAAAGTTACATTCAAATGCTCGTAGAAGTTAGAAAAATGCAGACACCAGAAAACTTCATTTTTAAATATCAGACTTGGGCATTTTCAAAAGCTAGTTGGCCAGCTGGGATTGAGAGTTCTCTCAAACAAGGGCCCTGTGCCCAAGACAGGTAGGCAGTGGTAAGCCAGGGCTTGGACCTTCAAAGCCCAGGCCACCAAAAGGCCAGTAGCCCTGTCCTCCCAGAGATCACTACTAAGCAAATAACAAACCAGGCACCACAACAGCACCAAAAACAGAGGGCCACCAGGAACTGGAAAAATGAAAAGTGAATGAAACCGTCCTCATTCTCAATTCTAACTTAGTGTTCACTTTTCTTTCTCTCAATTTATGAAACAGATTCTTGCCCTGAATTTTTATTGAGGGAGCAGAACAAGGCAAAGATAGGAAAGGTTCCTAGCACTTGGGAGACTGATGCCGGAGGATCACCTGAGTTCAAAGCCAGCCTGGGCTACATAAGCAAGTTCAAGGCCAGCCTGCACTACACAGTAACCCTGTTCCAAAACAATAACAGAATCATAGGAGAAGCCACTGTGAACTGAGGAGTCTTCTGATGGTGTTACACGTACACTGAAGATCCTACAGACTGCTAGACTAGAACATGACTAGAATATGGTAATGGTGGAGAGATGGAGTATAGTAGGCAAAGAGCCAAAAATCCTCCTGGGCTGTCTTCAGCTCTTGAATAGCCAATCACCTTACTTTTTATCTCACCTCACATCCTCCTGACAAATAACCTTCTCACCAGCACCAAAGACAAGAATGCCAAAGGTAACACCTGAACCTATAAAAGAGATTCTCCCACGTTGTTATTGCTGCCCACATCCACCAACGCTCCTGGTAAATTATTTACGACTTTCTTTTGTTCGGTTATTCTAAAAGTTCACATGACCTTTTCCCTGGTGGAATGTGTCTCCAGGACAACTGGATACCCTGTTTCTGGGCCCACAGCCCCTTGTGTTTAGCTCAGAATAAACTATTTTATTTCCTTCAAATTATAAACATTATTTTACATAGATACAACAAATAATAAGTATCTTACCAAAAGAGTTCAGTTGACTTTTCAAAAAAAAAAACAGCTAACAGGTTTTACACAGGGAATTCTGATAAACACCTTATAATAGATTATTATCTCCATTTTTACAATATCAAAAGTGGAGCACATAAAGTCAGGTAAAATGCCCAGATCACTTAACTTAATATTTGACAGCCCAGGTGACTACTTAGATTACTGTCCTGCTCTAACATTAAGGTTCTTTTGGGTTCTTCTCACCAAATCACACAATTTCCACCAAAGCCAGCTACCAGAACGATTTCCCTCAAATATGAGCGAAGACAGGCACAGAGGTCAGTGATGGCACCTGACTCTACTTTCTCAGGCTACAGACTTGGCAACTGCACTTCCTGTGTGACCTGGACAGATGACTAGGCAGGGTGGCAGCTCAGTGTCCTGCAGCCACACAGTAGGGAGGAGAGCAGGAGGAGACACTTGAGACCAAAGGAAGTAGCCAGGCAGACGCTTCTGAGATCAAGAGCAGCAGGCCTTCCATAAATGCGTGTGAGTACAAGCAGTGGCTGAATGTAAAGAATCAAAGAACATTGCCCGTGAGAGACTCACTACAAAGTCTACTACACTGTCCTCTTCATGTGGACTGCTCCTTCCTCTGAATAAACGGCCCTTCAACAGTGATGGGAAACCTTTTAGAGCTTTCAGTGATGCAAAGGGCCCACTGCTGCACAGACTCATCACCACTGGCCTATGACACGAGGGCCTGCCACTGTGGTTTCCACTGTGTCTCCAGGTGGGCAAAGCGATCAAGTTGTCCAGACCCGTAACTGCCCAGCCCATGGAAGTAGTGGGGGCAGGAGGGCCCTGCTTTGGGATGATGGGTCCTCCACACAGAGACCTCTAATACAAACAAATGAGAAGAAACAACTTATTAAATGACAATGTGCTCTGTGAAAGAGCCTTGCTGGCTTCAGACTCATCAGCTAAGAGCAGCTCCAGCAGCTTCTCAGGAAAGAAATACCTAAGACTGCATCTTTACAAATGGGTCTTAATTACCATAAATATCTTCCGAACAGACTACAGAAGCCCTGCACAAAGTCTGACCTGCATCTTAAAAGTCCGAGAATCCCTAATACGCTGCCTCGGCATCAGCCCTACTCCCCTCTCAGCAATCATGCAAAATCATCACTCTGGCTGAGAAGCCACCTAAGGTGGAGTTCCAGCTCATGTGCACTTTCAAAAGCTGTATACTTCAAGTGGTCTCTGGGCCAAGAATGAATCAATCATTCATCAGAGTGTGAGTGGAGCTATTATTTCATCTTATCCTGGTACACACACAGTCTTCAAGTTTGATGAAGATTCTACTGGTTTTACATAGCATCAGTGTGCTTTTTGTTCTGAACAATACATGGATAAGAAGAGGCTGTGTGTGTATTGTAGAAATTCCTTTTGTAGAAGAAAGCATTCTTCTCATAGGTGCATGCAGAAGACACTATCCTGAAACACCCTGTGAAGTAAAAGTGGATGGATAGCCTGGCCTTCTCCGGGAGCCACTGGCCTTAGGTACTGCATCAATGTAAACGAGGTCCAGAAGCCTACCTTCTCCACCTCCCTGGGTCTCAGTACTCTGGGCCTCAATATTTAAGATGGGAAAAATGACACCAACTTTTCAGTATTATGTGGAGATTAAATGACATAGATAAAATACTAAGATATTTTCTACTACATAGTAAATAGTGAATAAATACATTTCCAGTAATTAGGAAATGCCAGAGACAATGACCTGCTAATATACTATCCTTGAGAACAATGCCTACTATGTTGATCATTAATTGCATCTCTTGTAGTCAGACTGACCAGGGCCACATTTAGGGAAGATTTGTAAGGTAATGGAGACAAAACACGCTGTCATTAGTCATCCAGTTACAGACCTAAGAAAACAGAAAAAAAAAAGCCCTATTTATCAAGAAAAGTATCTTGTCCACAAGAAGAAATTCTAAGTATGGAGGAGTTTCTTTCCAGCGTGATTAATGAGTCCAGGAGAAACCAGACTGTTCTACACCAATCAAACTGAAGACTAACTCCTAACTGCTCAGTTACACACTCAGGAGCTGCAAGAAGAAAAAGTGAGTGCTTGGGCTAGGGAGGAAGCAGGTGAGGATTCAGGAAGCCTGAGGACAAGAGAGGTGACCATAGCTAGGTCTGTGCTCAGCCTGCTTCAGCCAGGATGATCTTGCCTGGCCATTTCAACCCTAGGGAGCCACACCTGAGTCCATACTGTCTCTCTCTCTACATCTTTCTTACTCAGACTGATGTGCCCCAGAACACATCAGTCTGAATAAACCTGCTCATCCTTCAAATGTGCGTTCAAAGAACTTATATATAGCGGCCTCCTGGAGGACTACACAGACCCCTTGCCACCTCAGCTCAATAGTATGCCCTGGTATTCTGCAAGGACAGTCATTGAGCATGTTACGGCTATTTGTGCCTCTTTTTCTTCCACAACCTGCTGTGAGTCTTGGAGGAGGGTAGCCTTTCAATCACCTTCTTTCCCAGCGTTTCTACAAGGATGTACTGAACTAAATTGTTCTCACGAAAGCAAGGACCTACAGAGCCCTATCTTCCTCCCTCAACTCTTCAGATTTTACAGCCTACCTAAGATGGCTAAGTCTATCTGCCTCTGACTGGTGGGATATGAAATGAAATATTTGCAAACATAGTCTAGAAAAATTTGTGCTGCCCACCCCAAGGGTCTGTAAGTATACTCAGCACACAAGAGAAATAAGGCAAGATAGCAAAGCTGCCCCAAGTCCCACA
Organism: Octodon degus; assembly: GCF_000260255.1. Classification (NCBI taxonomy): domain Eukaryota; kingdom Metazoa; phylum Chordata; class Mammalia; order Rodentia; family Octodontidae; genus Octodon; species Octodon degus. The sequence goes on from NW_004524703.1 coordinate 2,606,097, forward strand.
TATGAGCAAAGACATTTCCAAGTGATCCACACCTGAGTCACACCATTCTGACTTGTTCTTGACACTTCTCTACCAGGCAAGAGAGTATTCATGTCTACTATAGGCCACAGATGTCCATCCCTCTAGTGGATCCCCAGTCTGAGATCTGTATGCTTCTTCAGAAAAGTAAGCAGGAAACAGGAAGTGTACCAGTCTGACATTTTAAACAGAGATAAATGAAAACCTCTCTAAAGGTCCAAAGGATCTATAAAAACAGCCACTAAAAAGAGGGCATGGTAAAGGAAAGCCTATCACAACCTTGTTAGCACACATTCTGATTCCAAAAAATAGGGAGTTGGTGGCAAAGCCAAAAGCAGAGAAGGGGTAAGGCACTCAGTCATCAGAAAGTGCACCAGGTAACAAAAGTCCAGGAATTCAAGTGTCCATAGGAATCCAAAGGCTGAAATATAGACTACTCAACACTACGGTACCAGATATCTTGGGATATTTGATTCATTCATCTTTGTAAGGACAAGGACTGGAGTTCAGTCCAAAAGAATAAGTCTCCAACCTTCTGATAAGCAGGCTTCAAGTCTTCTTGACAATTAAGTCAGTCACTAATATAAAAATGAGGATACCAATGTAAAAGCATCTATACAGGCTCAGGCCCTAAGCCAGCAATTAAACTACTACTATATCAACTTGGCTCTGCTGCTATTGATAAAATTTATAAACTTTTAGGTTTTCTGTTTTTTGTTTGTTTTGTGCAGGGTCTCACTACACAGCCCAGACTAGTAGTGATCCTCCTGATTTCTGCCTCCCTAGTGCTGGGATTCAGGTACACACCACCACTCTTGGAATCCATCTTCGGCTCAGTGTGCCTGAGGGTGGGGCCGGGGCAGCATGTGAAGCCAGGGATCGAACCCTGGCCCCTGCACTTACCTAAGCAAGCACTTAGTCCGCTGAGCTATGCCGCCAGCCCTAAATTCATGAATTTTAAACAAAATATAAATTTATAGGACAATAAATATTCTAAAGGGAAAATAAAAGAACCAGAGGTAACTGAACCTTCTACAGTGCACCCTTGAGTCATGACTTGCCTCACATACAAATACCTTGGTTTAGGACCAGAATTTCAAGTTTAAAAAAGAAAAGATGTGTATGAGGAATCTAGTGCTGCATTCAAAGCAATGACACAGAGATATGGCTTCTGCTCTAAGTTTTCAACTATGATGAAACTGGGCTTTCTGGAGATCTAATGCAAAAGCCTGGGTAAGGAGTACTTTATTCTGAGTGGATCAGGGAGGCTTCCTGTCTCACTGTTAAGAAATATCTAGGGGCCGGGGAGATGGCTCAACAGAATAAGCACTTCCCTGGCAAGTGCAAGGGCCTGAGTTCAATCCCCGGTTCCGCCAAAAAAAAAAAAAAAAAAAAAAAAGAAAGAAAGAAAGAAAGATAAAAGAAAAAAAAGAAAGAAAGAAATATCTAGAGGACAAAGGTTTACCCGTCAAGGCTCTCCTTATACAGACAATATTCCTGCTCACTCATGAGATCCGGAAGAATTGGATGAAGAATGCCCAAGGCTCTGAGCTTCTGCCACCTAATATAGCTCCTCGGCCACAGCCTATGGACCAGCAGGTTATAGCTAACTTCAAGAAGCTGTACATCAAGAGACTGTTCCTAAAGTGTTTCCAGATAGTCTCAGATACAGATTTAACCCTTAAAGAGTTTTGGAAGAAGCATTACAAAATCCTTTCCTGTGCGGGGTTAACTGAGAGATCCCAGGCCAATTTTTCCCCATGGAAGAACATGTGGCCTAAAATTATAAAGGAAAGACTCTGAAGGCTGTGTAGAAGCGTCTGAGCTTGCAACTGAGCCTGTGATTGATGGCACTGTCATTACAGCAGGGTCCACAGGTTTGCAAGTAGACGGTGGTGATGGGGAGGAACTGGCAGAACACCCACAGCAATTGTCTACAGAGGAACTTCAGAAACTTCTGGCTGAGCAACAGAGAATAGCAGCTGAGGAGCCTTCTGAAAAGGAGTGGGATACTGACAAGCAGTGCAGCAAAGCTCTTCTGAACTAAAGGAAAGCCTAACAAAACAAAAAAGGACAGACTACGAACATCTGCAGAGAAGACCCACTTAGACAGAGAAAAGGTAAATTTTGGTTTGTTTGTTTTTTTTCCCCATAACTTAATTGAGAAACAAATAGCAATGAGACAGTTTCAAATCAAATTGGTAGGGCAGTTCCAATAATTACCACATTGCGAACAAAGACAATGTCATGCATACTACAGAATAGTATGAAACAAAAGATAGAAACAGAAAACCTTGGAGCAGTTTTTAGTTTTGAGGCTGAGTCCTTGTAGCTAGAAGTAGTCCTAGAGGGTTGGGGACTCTCCCAAAGAGAGAAACGATGCCAGAGAGTCAGATTACTAATTTTCTGATGGAAAGGGGCTCTCTTTCTAAACAATACTAGCACCACCTTCCATTTCATCCTCTCACCCTACAAGCCAAAGATGTCAACCTGAATACTGAGTACAGTATAAAGCTCTTGTTTCTGGAAACAAGGCACATCTTATAACTTTTTAGTGAATACACTGGGAAAATTATTGGTGTTTCTGGTAAATAATGCACATTATTGTCTCAGTTAATCTCTCATTGCTGGGAAAAATATCCAGCACCCAAGATGAAGGCAGGAAAGGTTTATTTAGCTCACAGTTACTGGAGGTTTCAGTCCATACTCAGCTGGCTCAGAGGCAGAGCGGCACGTGGCAGAGGGCAGCTGTTCACAGCTGCAGCAAAGAGCAGAGAGCAAAGGAGGAGCAGCAGCAACAATGGCAGCAGAGAGCCTGTCTGTCTCCCTTACGTGGCATTCAGGCTATCCGCCCCAGGCTGGGCGCAGTACTCACACCCATAATCCCAGCAGCACTCACACCCATAATCTCAGCGGATCATGAATTAATCACAAAGTCAAGCAGTCGGCCCCATGACTGCATGAAGTTTTGGGGGATAAATAGACATAAACCATAACAATTATACAACGCTTTTTATTAGGAAAAGGTCAACTAAGGGTGCTTTGGGAGCTCTGGAATGCATTATGGGCATTTCCATGATTTCTTATGGGAAAGGCAGTTTGACTTACAACAATCCTCACTGGGTAACTGAGTTCAGAAGTCAAGGGTCCACTGTCCTTTTTTAACAATAAGAGTGCTACACAGATCAGTGATCACTCCCCCTTAGCTGGACCACGTGTAATGCCAGTTAAACTGCAGTGTAAATAGGCTTTTATCTGTAAAGGTTACTCTGGCTCAAAGCAACTTCATCTATGAAACACAAACTTACTCCACCTTTGAAAAAATTTTTTATTTATACATTTGGTACAGGGTCTCACTACACAGCTCAGAATCATGGTGATCCTCCTGTTTCAGCCTCCTCAGCACTGGGATTACAGGTGTGCGCCTGGTTTCTGTGTCTGGCTCAATGGGCACGGGGTGGGGCTGGCACGGCATGCAATACCAGGGATCAAACCTGGGTCCCTGCACTTGCCAGGCCGGTGCGTAGACCATGAGCTATCTCGCTGGCTCTATCCCACCTATTCTAAATTCCACCTATTCTAAATTCATATCACGTGCAACTCAAGAATGAAGTTAAAATTTAAAATAAAGGATAATGTTGATTAGAAAAAATTTAAGATCTCGAACTCATACCAGATGTAAAAATAAAAAGTATGTGCAAATTTAAAACTAAAATATAATTTTTATAATCATGCAATAGGGAAATTTTCTCCTAGCATGAGTAAAAAAATAGTTGAACTCGGAGAAGACTATTTTGTAAAGTTGAAGTCAAAGTTCCTCTCTTTATCAGTATCTTAACAAAGCTAAAAAGCAAACTAAGAATGGCAAAAATACTTGTTTATTAGATATAACAAAAGACTGATTTGCAAATTAAAGTTTTAAAAACCCATGACAAATAATAATCCAAAAGAAATACCAGTGATCAAACATAAAGATAACTAACAGCAATACTAATTTTTTAGAACAAAAAAGTGTAAACAATGAAATATTTTAATAATAAAATTTTAAAAATTAAGATTACTCACACTGGTGAAGACCATGGCCTAACTCAAAATCACTGAGAATCATGAACGGATACACTAATCTAAAAGGCAGGCTAAGGGGCCGGGGAGATGGCTCAGTGGAATAAGCGTTTCCCTGGCAAGCGCAAGGGCCTGAGTTCAGTTCCCGGTTCTGCAAAAAAATAAAAAATAAAAAAAATAAAAGGCAATCTAGCAGTGTCTGTCCAAGTTTTAGTTATGTATTTTCCTTTCAGGCAGAAATTTCATTCCTAGGAATTTCCCTTAAGGAAATGGTTGTGCAAGTCTGTGTATAGAAATTTTATTAATAATAACCAAAAACTGACAAGCATCTACCTGTCCTTCAACAAGGGCTAAGGTCAACAAGCCACAGTATATCTACACCATGAAAACCATCCAATGTTAAGACAATTTAATGAAGACCAGCTATATCTGGCAATGAAAGATGCCTACCATAATAGTATGCATTAAATAACTGCTTTTCTCAAGTGTGCATATAGATTTAAACAAAGTCTGTCCACACCAACTGCCTTTAGGGAATAAGCTACAAAGGAAAATTATACTCCATACCATACATTTCTGTGTAGTCTGAACTTAATACACTTTTTTAATACAAATTTAAAAATGAAAGAATACAATTTTGACAAAGTAGGCCTAAATTCAGGAGCACCTACCACAACTGTTTTTACTGTAGTATGTCCTATGATATGCTCAGAAACTGACCCACCAGGAACCCATAGAACTGATCTGAAAATGTGTCCTGGAAGAATCCTCTGTACAGGGGCTGGGGAGATAGCTCAGTAGGATAAGCACTTGCCTGGCAAGCATGGGGTCCTGAGTTCAATCCCTGGTACTGAAAAAAAAAAAAAAAAAAAAAAAAAGCCTCTGTACGTAACACCTGGAGAGACCCCAGCAAACTCAAGTCCAGGTGGCACTCTCCAAGGCAGCCTGTAGGGTAAGGCCAGAAGCTGCCAGCTGTGTTCAGGAGGCATCAGGTAGTCCTCAGTGGGCCAGGAGCTGGTCAGAGTAAACTTATTACCTATCTACAGAAGTACCCAAGAATGGGGGACAAAAGGAGTCTTACTGGGTGAAGGTCTCTCCTCAAACTATATGCTGTTCCCTGTGCTGAAAATGTCCATTTCTCCCTGGAGCCTAATTCAACACCAGCTGTTCTCATTAGCACTTCAAGCTTTCAAAGCCCGATGAAGAGGGCACAGACCCATGTCAGAGAAAAGCCATCTTCCACCATGGCCTCCTTGGTCCTCAGCCTCTCTGCAAGGATGTCATCCACCACTCTGTTGTCATGTGGGCCTAGAGCAAGCAGTGAGGAAACAGGGAGGACACCAGTGACACTCTGCCACTGCTTAAATGCTTATTGACTGGCATGCATCATGGAGGTAACCTCACAACCCCAGTCTCCAAATACACTGATATAGCAAAAGACAAAAGCTGCAGAAGTGAAGTCAAGTGAGAGACAAGGCAAGTGTACTCAGGACATGCCCTTGACTTGCAAGAGGGGTAGAGTAGCTCAAAGGAAGCTGGGAGTCAAACAGCCAAATCAGAATGCAAATAACAACCCAGGTATGAACAAGGACTTGGCATTCTATATCCCAAGGTTGGTAACTGAACTGCTGAGGAAATGTGTTCTACTCTTAGGAAATACACACTGAAGTTCTCAGGGCAAAACATCCAAGAAGACAGTGTACGTGTGTGTGTGTACATGTGTGCGTTTATGTGTGTGCACACCTGCATGAGGGTGAGCTTATATACAGACAATGAAAAAGAACAGGAATTAAGAGCTGACAATCCAGGCCAGAGGCTAATGTACTGGAGGAAGAAGGGTGGTCACCCTGACAGGCTCCTCACACAGCTTTCTATTTCCTGCTATTCCATACAAGAAAAGGGGACCTGCATTGGCTCTGGCTGGACAAAGAGTGTAAGCAACCATCCCTGCCCCCACCTCCCCGGTCAGATAGCCTTCTGCGGGTCTGGGCAGGCACACTTCCCATTTCCCAGTCCTTCAGGCTGGTGGTCTCCAGGCACCACTCACTAGTACACTCACATCTTTCCCTCTAACCCAAGAGACACCCAAGGTAGATGTACATGAACAAACTATAAGAAGCATAACCCCCTGAATGCACCAAACACACTCAGTGGAACTCATAAGTGGCTCCTGGAGCCTCCAGTGTAGGCGACTGCAGAGATCAAATGGCCCTAAGCCGTGCTCACCCACACTGCTGTGGAGGAGTGAGGCAAGTCCAAATGTTCATCCATCAGCCAAGGGAAAAGGACAGTCTTCTTAGAAGCCATCACAAGTGTACAAGGGTGCAGTTCAGTACTCGAGGCTGCCCGGAAGGAGGCAGGTCTGGCCCTGGCTCTGCAAGTGGATCACGTGGAAGCACTGCAGGCTCCAGTAGCCCGTAGAAAGAACCTACATAAGAAAGGCTCTCTCAGGCTCCCAAGAGGCTCCTTCAGCAGTTTCCAAAGTGTGATCATCTCAGGACAGTGACACCAAACCTTTTAGAGACCAAGTGCCCAAACTGAAATTTGCCAACATTGCAATTAAACCCAAATATGAAGTTTTAGTTTGTTACAGATAGTTCATACGTTAAAAGAAAAACACCGTCACAGAGCTATCAGTGATGTAAACAGTCCACTGAGGCACACATGCCATAAGTTCAACACCTCTAGCCTAACAGGTCCAAACTAGGCTTGTGAGTGGTATAAAGACACCGTCTCCTCTCCCCAGGGTACAACAGGACTGTCTGGGACAGAGCAAACAAGCACCTCAGAGTCAGTGAAAGAGAAACCGTCTGTCTGTTCTGAAGCCCAGCAGTAAAGACAATTGCAAGAGCAAAAACAATGTCATTTTGTTCACTGATGTTTTTGTTTTACAAAATATTTTCATAAAATATTATCTATAGTAAAATGTAAAAAACTTACTGTCACTTTAAGTTCTTTTAAAACTTCTAATACAGTAAATGTCAACAGAGGTAAGACATATAATCAAAAGCTCCTTGGGGCCCCAATTATTTCTAAGGATCTAGGCGATTCTAAGGTCAGAAAGTTTGAGGACCGCTGCTATAGGATTGGTGCTAAACCTTATTACATGCCCTTGCTCCCAAAGGTCACAGCAATGGCCAGTTGGGGTAGCTGCTACCATGAACTAGACACTACATGCTTTTATATGTTGTTTTAAAAATCACAAGTACTATGAAGCAAAATTAAAGAAAAAGAAAATCAAAATATCTATCAGTCTTGCTGACTCTGTGAATAAGGAAACAGGGCCCTGAGAAACTGGCTGCTTGCCCCAAATGAATCAGCAAGAGCAGGATGTGAGCTCAAGGCAGTCTGCTCCGAGGAGGAGCATGATCTTCTCAATGCGTCATTTTAAAATAAAGCAATGATGGGAATTTCTGCAAACTAAAGTGTCCTGGGGTGCATGCTCCTATTTGACATTCCAGGGGCTAAAATTCAACAATGAGCGAGAGGAAAGGTATGGCTCAGACAAAAATAAGGAACACGGGTGTTACTTTCTCCACATCCTGGCAAAGTCTCCCATTGTGCTTCATACAATAGACAACAACAGTCCTCTGTATGCAGAGGCCCCAAGACAGTCTGAGTTCATATCTGTTGTCTCAGTATAGTATCAACAATGCAAGTGTTCCCTGAAATAAATCACAAGAGTCACCTACAGAGAAGACTGTAACTGGCCTTAGCATCACAGAGCCCACCACCCTTTTAAATCTTTTTATGAAACTCTGAAAAGGCTGGTGAAACTGTGCTAGCAGCCAGCCCCTCCATCATAGCCAAATTTCAAATTATGTGCACAGAAAAAAATTCACAATTTTAGAACCAATACTCAATTCTGAGATTAAAGATCTGAAACATACTGCAGTGTGCCCCACCAGCCATGTGTGGTGGTACACACCTGCAATCCCAGCAGTTGGGAGGCTGAAGCAAAAGGATTGCTGTTCAGCTACAGTGAATCCATTCTCAAACAGACAACAAATCAATAAACATACAAACTGCATTCCTCAGAAACAAAACAGCATTTTCCACATGGTCCAGGGCTTTCACACTGGGGCACAATCCTAAAAGAACAGAAAGCTGTGTACAAGCTACCTCAACAGCCAGAAAGTACAAATGACCCAAGTCACGCTGATGGATAAACAAACAGAACATGGTCCAGCCATAAGATGGAATAACGGCCAAGCTTAAGAAGGAAGCTCTGACACCCTACTACATTACAGATGAACCTGAGAGCTTCCTAAGAAAAACGCACCAGTCACAAAAGGACAAATGGTTTATAACTCCACTTCCATGAGGTTTCTGGAGTCATGACAGGCATACGGTAGGAAGTACAACGATGGCTGTAGAGTCTGGGGAGTGAGGGAATAGGGCACCACTTGTTAACAGGTGCACAGTTCCAGTTCTGCAACAAGACAAACTCACGAGTGTCTTTGGCTCTGTCACCAGTGCCTCCACATACTCAACTGATTCAAAATGTGTTTTGAATCAGTCATTTTGACTTTAGGAAGAGCCAGAAGTCACGTGGTAGCAGATCCAGTGAACAAGGTCAATGAGGACAGACTAATGTTTTCACGAGCCTTCCACTGGATGGCACATAGCAGCAGCATGCACTCTAGTTTTTAATCATATTTCATAAAGACATAAGAAGACTTCCACAACTGCTTCACAGAGCGGCAAAAATGACAGGAAGTGTTCAAAGTGAGGAGGCATATTTTGAGGGGGATTCATGGCAATGTGTCTTTTACTCTAATATGATTTTTAAAAATTTAAACATTTACCATATATTCTGATCATCCATATAGTCTGAAGTCTTTAAAGTCCTATGATGACAGTTTGCTTCATTACTGAGTATTCTGTGGTCTTCAACAGAGAACTGCAGTATCCACTCTATAAAAGCCCTTTTCCTTCCTTTGATACAGCAAATGTCCTGTGAACAATCAATGTCCCATTCTTTCAGTTGACTGCTTTTGTTTACTGGCAGGAAAGGAAGCCACAAATTCTTCAAGTAGCACCAGGGCTCCAGAGCTTGGCTTCATATCGTACTGGACAGGTGGCTCTGGGCACTGGCTATTGTGTTTTAGTGTTTGGGCTACAGAAGGGGAAAAAAAGCACACTTGTAGCAGAGCAAGGTCATTTCTGGCAACAGGACCAGGAGCCGAGCTGCAGCACAGCAGGTGAGGGACAGGAAGGTCCTGTCCCTTTCTGTACTGAGAGGAGGCACCTCACTCTCAGGAAGTACGCACGGAAATCAGAAGCCTGGTCACGACTCTTGCTTTCGTCTCACCAGCAGGCTTCTCGGCTGCTTTTCCATGCAGGAGGATTCAGAAGAAAGTGCAGCCATACTGTGTTCACTGAGAGAAGCAGGAACATGCGCCATGTCTCCACCAAATCATAGCACAGTGTTCATCATGCTCAAGAAAAGCCTGTACCCAACCCAAGGAAGGCTGTCTTTGTTATTTTAAAAATAAAATTTTTTCACGCCTGTAATCCCAGCTGTAAACAGGCGGATCACTACGAGTCTGATCTAGTAGTGAGACCTTGAACAACCTGTAGACCCTTCCCTAAAATACGAAACAAATAAATAAATATATATATATATATATACATATATATGTGTGTATATATATATATATATATATATATACACACACACACACACATACATATATTTTTTCCCCTCAAAATAGGGAGATCTCTGCATTCCAATTTTGCAGAAGGTACTAGGCAAGGATGACTGGGCTATGGCTGCTGGTGACCACCTTGCCAGCACACAGGAAGGGTCAGCGCTCAGAACTCAACACAGTGGGAGGCAGAGCAAGGGCAAAGAGCCCTGCGACCATGTCTGAACCTGCGTCAATGCCTGAAGCGCGCTACCGCCTACGCATGCTAGCTGCTTAAGCAACTTTTTTTTCATTAATTTAAATTTTTATTTCTATCATTCATAACCAATAGGTTTGGGTGAACACAACCACTCAAGATTAGAATATGCATGACCTCAATTTCAACATAGCCAATAATTCCACAAAATGGCCCCAAGTACACAACCAATTCTGCCTCCCCACTTGATAGTCACAATATGCATCAAGTAACCATTCCCAAATGAATATGCCCTGAAATCTCCTCCTTTTCTCTTTTATCAAGATGCTCCCATTACCCACAACACCCAGCATCCTCCACAGATTTAAAGGCAATTACCCTGCACAAAACCTTGGCAGACACCTCCAGGGGAAAATGCTGCCGAGGAAGAACTTCCTCACAGGAAGTGTCTCCAGGTCTCCACTGCCCCCAGGACCCTGGGAGGACCTTCTATCACTGTATTTTGCAGTCACTGTATGTAATGTCTTTGTAGATATGCCTGCTGTTTTCAACCGTGAGTTCACACTGGACAAAAGGCTTAGGCATAACAATCAATAAATAGTTGGAAAATGAATAATCACGAGCAGGCAAGCTTCTTGAACTCAAAAATCATCTGCTACTGCTGATGCCATACTAGATTTAATTATTTTATTTTTCTCCATTAATTTATCACACGAATTCTTTTCTGAGATTTTAGGAGTCAACAGCTGTGTGACTATGACTATTCTGCAATGACTTCAGTTGGTGTGTGAAATTCTTTGGCTCTTCCAGTATGTCCCACAAAGTACATAAGTAAGATGACTTGAGAGCCAACACATTACTCCTCAATTAAAGCTCAAAAGCTTTACTCCACAGAGAGTAGAACTTCTGGGCCAGGCAGCCAAGCCCTGGGCTGCTCTCAGCCTCTCTGTCCTACCACTCTTGTTCTCACGCCCAGGCAGCGGCTCCTCAGCCTACTGAAGCAAAGGGTGGAGCACTGAGATGCAAGGCTGAGTGAACATCACTCTCCTCCACCCAGTGTGTAAGGCACGACCAACACTGGATCGCTTTGGTAATGAGAACCAGAAACATGTTCTACAGTAAAAAGATGTATGTCATGAGGTAGAGGTTCATCGCCACGAACATCCCTATCCAGTGGGGGAAAAGAAGGTGGCCTATATGTACAGCTGATACAGGCTTTTCCAACAACATGTACTACTTTGCTTTATCACCTACTTGCAGACAAGCAAAACATGAAAAATAAAAAAACATTAATCATACAGAGTGGTATAAATGCATTGTCTCAACAGGTGAATATTAATCGAACCCCCCCCCCATGGTCAAAGGGCACTTGGTGAGAACCCAGCTGTCAACACACCCAGAATAGGTTGAGCAGTCTTCCAACCTACACTGTCATACACATTTTCAGACTGGAAAACTTGGTGTAAACCTGCAATGTTACTCATTAAATCAATGAAGAAAAGAGAGAATAAGTCTTTGACTTATGAATAAGTTCTGTTCCAGCAGAATCGTTCTAAGCTGGATTCATTCATAATCCAACTAAGTCCTGAGAAAATTCAAAACTTGAATGTTTGTAAGTCAGGGATTTTATATGTATTTTTCAATTTAAGAACAGAGAATAACAGCAACCATAATAAACTCAAAATGTTTAAATGCAGGGCTGGAGAGATAGCTCAGAAGACTAAGCACCTACTTAGGCAAGGGCGGGGACCAGGGTTTGATCCCTGGCACCAGGGGCCACACTGGCCATGCCCCCAGGTGCGCTGAGCTGGCCACCAGGTCCAGGTGTGGTGCGGTGCCTAGGAGGCTGAAAACAGGAAGATCACTATGAGCCTAAGCTACATAGTAAGACCTTGTACCAAATGCATAAAAAATAAAATAAAAATAAATTCAAATAAATAACAGGAAGAGTCCATAAAAGGTAAAAATGTCTCTGACAAGTAACTTCACTAATACTACTGTTTTCTGACACTGAAAGGGATAGAACTCTTTATCTTAAGGATCTCTTGAATCACATTTAACCTAATGTTTACACAAAATGCAAGATAATTCATGATGAGCTATGTCAGCCAGACAGAAAAAGAGTAAGAAAGGGAAAATAAATTAGTGCAGCTGATCACTTCTGTAAGAGAATAAATAAATCTGCCAGTGGAAGGTTATATAGTATGTTAAGAGGCAAAAGTACTCCGATTGATACGTATGCAATGTTTATTCAGTAGTAAGGGCATGCTTCATTAGTTTACAACATTCAGGTTTTCTAATTATTTACTCAACTGGATATAGATCTTGATTTGACATGCATAAAACTAGAAAATGTAGGGCTAATTTCTGAGCAATATATAATTTGAGGGAAAATATAAGGAAGCCATCTGAAATGTAAAGAAAGAAAATAATTTTTCCCTACCTACTCAGGTAACCCACTATGCACAGGAAAACAAGTTTTATCAATTTCTCCGTACCAATATATTAGGTCCATATGTGACAGTTTTATAAATACAGTCACTCCTGAGTACACTCTATTGCTATGGTAGAGGCAATGGAAACTGATTTAAAAGGAATAATTTTGCTCTCTGATACTTTATTCTTTCCTTCCTTCCTTCTTCTGTCATCTGGGCAACTTCTCCCTACTCCAAAAAGAAAGCCAAGAGGTTGATATCCAGAGTCTGTGCATCCATCAAAGAGTAAAATACAACAGTGAAACAGACAAAGAGAAGAAAGGCGAAAGAAAATCCTGGAAGACCCATCTCCATGGCAAGGTTCCAGTCTTAGTGACGCACCCTTAAAAGGCCACTCAGAGTGCTGGGACTGAGCAGCACATCGGAGGGCTCAGGGCAACCAGAACGGGAAGGCTCAGGTCTGGTAATAATGCAGCAATCCACTGGCGAGCACTCCATGACAGTCCACGGAACTGATTTAAATACTTCACAGTGGGAAGAAGGCAACATGTAATGAGCAAGGCCAGAAAAGGAAGGGCCTCTAATCTGTAAAAACAGCCACAACAGGCAGAAAACCTGGCAGAGCAAGAGTTGGAACACAGTGATGCAGCGGCACCTGCTGAAGAGCTCCAAGGTCGAACTTCCCACCTCTCAGAACAGCAGAGCCTGAGAACAATGTGCTTCATATTCCTAACTCTGCTCTACACTCCAACAGAAACTCCAACCTGTCTGGACTGAAGGCAAGTCACGTGTGGCATTGCATCATGAACACAAAGAGGTGACGCTTCAGTCTACGTGCCACCCTCAGTGGGACAATACACAGTGCTTGTGCTAGTGCATTAAAACATGCATCACCATGTATTGTGTGTGGGGGGGGGGTGGCTTGAGAAAAATGTAACCATACCTCCAAAGGAAGTTAGTGAGACCAGCAGTAAAGTTCAGAGGAAAACTATGAGAACCATCATAGAGTTAAAGAAAGAAATCATTGCAAAATTTGCTAAAGTTCTGGAAAAATTAATTTATAAGTGTAATTCTTGGGCCTCAGAATCAATTATTTGGTTCTCCATTATTTCTTAAGGGAAACATGTGTTCCATTCTCGAGGTTTTCAGTGTTTAAACACGAATCTGGAATGAATTTAGGTTCAGCAGCAGAGGGATCACTGTATTTCAAAACAAAAGGCTAACACCACAAGAAGATAACGTGTTGGCGTGGCGGGGCTGTTGTGCGTGAGAAGCATCAGCGGGGGATTCTGCTGTAGTTCCACCATCCACTGGGCCATCAGCCACATGGTCAGGCGGGTCCTGCCTTTGTCACAGGGAACTCAATTGAAGGGCAGTCATACGAGAGCATCTATGTCTCCCCCGGCCCCACGCATCAGTGCATGCAGATGATCAAAAACATTTACTATTACTTTAAACCTAGACAGCTGATCACCACCATACTGCCTGCAGACAGGGAGCCCCAGGAAAGGGCTGTGGAAGGCTCCCAGGGTCTCCAATCACAGCACCCCATCTTTGAGGAGCCCCTCTAGGAGTCACATAGGCACAGGAAAATAAGGTCAAAAATGGTGGAGTGGGGCAAAGGGATAGAACTCACAAGGAACCAGCTATGCCACATAACTTAAAGTCACAACACAGTTTGATAGAAAATCAAAGGTAGTAGCTCTATCCCAGAAAGTAGAAATCAGACCCCACTGTCACCAAGATAGGTTTCTTTTAAGGAAGAACAAGAAATAAGGATGGAATCCTTATAGGTGTGACAGTATCACTTCTGAAGCCACCGAAATATTCTGATTCTTCCTTATACACAGAAAGCAAATATCCCATATACCTAATCAGCATGCAAAAATGCTGGAAAACCAAGGGGGACTGTTCTGTCACCTACTAGTAGTAAACTACATATTGTCCTTCTTAGAAGATGCATTCCCACACAGGAGCCAGCTGTATTCTGCTGAGCCAGTTAGGTATTGGCAAAAATATAGCAAGACAAAATTCCTAAGAAAATAATTATGTTGCATGAAAGTGTTATTTATGTTAATAAATAACAGGTATGCAGCTGTCACCTTGAATTTAATAATGATTTCTAAAATCAGTTGCATTTTTCAAACTATAAATATTGATAGAGGCCATATAAACAAAAGCCCTTTTTAAGGGTGCAAAAAAGACCTGAGACTATAATACCTCAGAGTCACTATGTGAAGGAAACATTCCAGTTGCAACTTCCACAAGGAAACACAATGCGGTGCATGGAAAAGACTCAGTTTAGGAATTAATTATTAAGGCTACCTGCCTTCTCCCTCACAGCCAGAAAAGGCCAGAGGGACAGGGACCTGACTGTCACCTATCTCGTCCTCTCACACTCCTAATTCTCAGAGCAGCCCAGGCCACTGGCACTAGGGTCTCTTATCACTTTCAGGTGACACTGGGGCCTCTAGTCCATTCTGATAAGAGCCCAAGGCTCTGGGGACAGCACCACACTCCCTCCTCCTGACACTCCAAGAGACTCTGGCTGGGCCTCAGGTGACTTGCCCTGTGTCATCACTAGTGATCCAGCCCTGCCCATACACCACCCCTCATTGCTGAGAAAGTCAGAAAGCAGGTCCATGAATATACAAACTGCTCTACAAAAGCAGCGCTCCTCATAACCCTCCATCAGTCAACGAAGATGAACCCCTAATGGGTTACAGAGACTAGAGGCAGTGAGCAGTGGAGAACCCCAGAGAAGTGACAGCGGGAAGAGCTCCAACAAGCTGCCATAGGGCCTACAGCCGAGATGCTGGCTAACAGAGACAACAGGGAACTACCCAGAGCTGTGACACCAAGGGCCTGGGGCAATAGGCACCAAGGGCTTAAAGGTCACTAACACCAAGGAAGCCGCTCTTTGCTGCTATAATCTGCACTGGAATTGAACAAAAGAACCCTCAGCTGAGCCAGCAGGGAAGGGCACACCTGTAATCCCAGTGCTCTGGGAGGCTAAACCAGGAGGACCGCATGTTCAAACCTACCTTGGATACCTCAGCATGACCCTACCTCTAAATTTAAAAAACTGAAAAAGGACTGTAAATGTAGCAGTGTGACTGTCCTAAACTCAGTTTCAGTACCACCCCATCAAGAAAAGAATCCACATTTAACTTTTAAAACACCACTATAATTAAATATTGAAAAAAAAAACCAAAACAATAAAAGTACCTAACCCTGGTGTCTGTTTAGGCCATACCTTGTAATTGATTCCAGTTGTACACATGGACAAGCTTAGACGGAAATGCTAGGTATAAGTGTTGACTTTTGTGTATCACTCCTCTTTGTGAAACTATGGATTAAAACTCTATTTACCTGGCCAAAAAAAAAAAAAGAATCCACAGCGTAGCTGATCAATGACAACAGGGGAGCTAAATTTTTCTAATTATCAGGTGACAACACAAAAAGCAGTCGCATTTAAATTCACTAAGCCAGGGCCAGGGAGACAGCTCAGTAGAATAAGCGCTTGCAAGCACAGGGTTCTAAATTCAATCCCCAGTACCGCAATAAATAAATTCACTAAGACAGATTTATACTCACTGAGGCTGATCTTTTGGGTTAATAAACTAAACATTTGGGTCTTCATTAATCTACAAATGTCCTAAGTGAATAGTCTTGTGAAGTACTGTACTAGAAGGGGACTCAGTATTTCACCCAGCCCCTTAGCAAAACTTGTGCCTTCTCCCAAACTCAGTCACCATGCTGACTTTTGCCACATCAATCACAAGACTTCCCACTGAACTACTGACTCACTAACAACTAGTTACCATAGCAAGACTCTGCTGGCCCTACCTTTGAAGGAATCGCCTTATTCCTGTGCTCCTTCCCTTGTGCTTCCAGAGACTGTAGGGGAACCAAAATATTGGAAACCTCACAATGACACATCAAGTTATTAAAGTCCTCAGCGTAGCTTAAAGATATCTCAGTTGTCACCAGACACTGGAACAGACCGAGTCCTGCTCTCCACTTGATCCCTGACATAGGTGCTTCTCACAGACATTTCCCGCCAGTCCCAGAACAACTCTACCACATAGAAGCTTATGATAAAATCGGTTTCTCTGAGCCACAGGGAATTTTGATAAGCACAGTTGTGTATGTGTTGTTGTTCATAAAACTGTATGAAAAGAAAACACATTCTCATTATCGGTGGCAAAGCATATGTACTTCAGGAAAGGAAAATCGTTCCTACTTGCCAAGGCGACAAGTCCACAACTAAGTGGTCCCTCCCACAACACAAAGACCAAGATGGCTGGTGGGACAGTAGGAGGCCCCTCTCTGTCTAGAGAAAAGGCTGCCTGGAAGGGCCTGCGGGGGACATGTATGGACATGTGCACAACCCAGCGATACCAGGCCACTGCAAGGACAAATCAAGAAGGACAACTCTCAGGGACATTTCTCTAAAATGTGTCACCAGCTGACAATGAGTCTGCGAGCCTCACTTCTTATTTGTACATGACTGAGGATAGAGAAATGAAGTGAATTAAGCCAAAGATTAATAAAGTTGAAAGGAGACAAAGAAGTTAACTCAGTGAGTGACAACCCTACAGCAAGACAGCTGGAGGAAGAAAGTAAGTCTGAATTTGTACACATTCTTTTCAGGAAACAAGGAGGTACACAGAAAAGACCCAGTAGACTTGAGGTCTGATGCAAATCCACCATCTGAAGGGGAAAATGGGTGAGAGCCTAGCGCACAGCGGAGCCACATATCCTGCCACAAGCAAAAGGCATGTGGTCCTGCAGCCAAACCCAGAAAAGAAATCCAGCCCATGAACTTAACACACAGAACTACAGAGGCCTGTGCTCCATAAAGTTTCCACTGTGCACTTCACAACCAGTACAGGCTTCGCCTTGACCACACTGCAGATCTGGCAGAGGAAAGGCCCTGAGTCTGAACTCTACTTATTCTGAGGAATGTGTCTTTTTTCCAAACACAGGACATGGGAACCACAGAAAGCTCACCAGCTGTCTCTTGTCCTTCTAACCCTCCAGCCCCACCTGAAGGCATCAGCCTAGACAGAGCCATGAGAAAACAGTCAAAAGTATTCCAATGGAAAGACTTAACCAAACAAAATCAGTAGCTGCCTGTTACAAAAATACTTCACATGTGATTCTGCACTTCCTGACCAAGCTGGAAAATCATCCAGCTGTGTGGATTTCAGGGTAGAGAATGATACACACATACCCTCCAAGTTTCCACACTGGTCAGCAAGGAACTAGAATCGGCCCTGCAGGATTTGCTGCTGACCAAATCCCGTTGCCTCTCCTGCACCCCTGTACACCAGCTAGGCTGGCCTTCCCTGGCCTGTCCCATGGGCAGTGGAGGTCTCACACCAGCTGCCTCCATCTGGCTGGGGCTGTGGCTGGAGGCCTCCGGCTGCATCTTCTGGGAGAGCTGTGCTCATCCTCTAACCTGGAAGGGCTTGGCCAGGGACCCTCTGCCTGCTACTCTTTTTGCCTTTAAATTCTCCCTTTCAGCCTCCTGACATGATTCACTGTTTAGATGGCTTTCTCTCAGGTACATAGTGCCCTGTCAACGTCACAGGAAGAGTCAAAGACAGCCAGGAAGTGTGCATCTAGTGACCAGAGAAAGGAAATGTGTCAGAGTCCTTGTGCCCAAAGTTCTGACTAGCCAGCCAGAGAAAGGAGGCCATTCCACTGTGCAGTCCACCTTCTGTGTTGAGAACAACTAACATCATTTCTCATATTCTAATCTTTACTACAATGTGTTAAGACTTCCACCTAAAGAAACATAGACAAAAGAGCAAGATGCAGGCTCTCAGTACCACCAGCCATAAGCAGTCCCTCACTGTGTTGTGCTTTGGGGATCAAATCCTACATCCCTTCCCACTACTACTGGTGAGAGACCTATCCCCACCAACTTACTACTGAGAACACGCCACCAGAGAGAAGCCCAGGAAAGAGTACAAAATTACCAGTTCCCACACATGCACGTATGCACACTTGGGGGCTGTCTGATAGTTGGAGGAATATTTAGCACAGACATTCACAGACACTTCTGTCAGAAGTAAAATGGGAAGCTGCACAGATAGAAGTCGCTGAATAATTAGCAGTGAAGTTTACTCAGCTCCCCACCAGTAGCGACTTTCACTCATCCCCAGAAGAGAAAACATCAGCAGTGCTATGCAGAGGCAGCTAACTCCGCCTTGCTTTTCACAGGTCTTTAATCTAACGATGCGACTGTGGACACATCCCAGACACACACATCTCCAAAAAGTGCTCTATTAAATCTTCTACATTAAGTTGGCTGGTTTAAAAATAACACATGTATATGTACAAATAAAACCTGATTTTCAGTTAGGCCAGTGGCACACACCTATAATCCCAACACTGGGGAGGCTGAGGCAGAAGGACTGCCAAGAGTCAAGGCCAGCTTGGGCTATGTAGTGACTTCAGGCCTGCATTCTGTCTCCAAAACAACAAATAGCTGATTTACCAGACAGTCTAGGTACACACTCCTGGCCCTCAGCCATTTCAAGACTAAGAAAAATTTCCAAAGTCAAAGAAAAGAATGTTTATTTTTAACCAAGAACTCAGTCAACTGCTAAGTTTTCTCAAACCAAAACATAAAAATAAATAAATCTAAAAGGCAAAATCAAAACAAGTATGAGATAAAAATGAACACGAACAGTCTATGGTTCACTTTCTCTTCCCCATGTGTTCAGAGGGAAAAAAGCAAAAATGCCTTGTTCACTGTATTCATAGAAAATGGAATACAGGCAAACTGGGCCATGAAATGAGGAAAACTACACCCCGTGACTCCTGACCCTAGGAAATCCTTGGGTGAGCAGAGTGAAGCCGCACTCACACCCAGGTAAAGGCAGATTTCCATCTGTACTGGTCAAGCCAGAGTCCTAAGGGAACTCAGATGACCACTACATGGTGGCCCTGAGGACAGGTCTGCTCAGCCCTGCATGAATTATTCAATCTCATGCCACCCAACTTTAACAAACACAGAAGCAAAACTAGAAAAAAATAAGGATTTATATTCTCTACAAGTCCTGGGTCAGACACTCTGCTCTCCTACAGAGCTCTCCTGAATGCAAAGATGAGATGTCTGAGCCAGGCACGATGGTGCAGGACTGTTATCCTAGAAGCGTTGGAGGCTAAACTGGGAGAACTGAAAGCTTAGCTATGAGCAAAATAAAAAGACCTTGGGATGTAGCTCAGTGTGTGATAGCCCTGGGGCCAATCCCCAGTACTGCCTTAAAAAAATGAAGGTAGAGGAGAGGAGAGGAGAGGAGAGGAGAGGAGAGGA
>NW_004524703.1:2625891-2666391 GCF_000260255.1 Octodon degus
GGAGGGGAGGGGAGGGGAGGGGAGGTAAAGCACCTGGTCTAATGCATGCCCAACATGCTAATGGGAGTGACAGTGATGACAGTCACATTACAAGTCCTTTCCATGGAGAAGACCAAGATGAGGTGGCAACGGCCCGGCACACTTTGTACTGCAGGATTCCCTGGTGGACACTCCCTCACTCCAGTTGTGCTCTCACACACACATGGCTTCCCTCAAGGCTCCCCTTAACCCTCTATCCAGAAAGCATGCTATAGTAAAAAAAAAAAAAATGCAATTCTACAGCATAAGGAATTCTGAAGTCAATTGTGAGGTTGACCGACTCCAGGGTGCTCTTCATAATATGATTTACTATGGTTTCATTAAAAAGATTAGTGAGAAACTGTCCAAACTACAAGATGTTGCTAGGCATCTTGGAAGTTAGCAGAGTGGCAAGAATTTTCCAATGAGCTGTCAAAATGAAGTTAACAGATACAGCTTCTCAGCAACACACAAAATAAAATGAAGATATCCCATTTGTAAAATAGTGTCAAATAAACAGGTTTCACAGTATTAGAATAGGTCTTTAGAAAAGCCATCCCTCAGCAATCAGCTGACCACTCTCATGCAAGCAGCCTTCTGCTCAAAGCACATGCTAAGGGCAGACACCTGGTTCGGAGAGGTGCAGTCCCACCTACCTAAGGGGTTAATCTAATGTCAACATGGGCTCCCTCGAGACCATAGTGCACACTTAGCACCTCAGTCGGCCCTGATCTCTGCCCAAGAGTTCATGTGTCCCCTATGACACTGGTGATCTGTCTCACTCAACCTGATCCAGCCCTGCTGATGCTCAGAGCCCTGACCAGGCCCACACGTTCTCTCCCCTCCAGTGCTCTGATGACCCAATGTCTCCCACTGACACTAGGTAGCCGACAGCATAAAAAGTGAACGCAAAAGGGCAAGGCAGCCAGCGTGACCACCACCAGGAGAAAAAGTAGTGACAAAGTGACAGGGTACATGTGAACAGTAGGCTGAGGAGCCAGCCAAAGCAAAGGGAAGAGAGTAGAGGAGCTGGGGGAGGGAGGCACACAGGGGAGCAGGAAGTGCAGAGGGGAAAGGACTCACCTGACCACGACGGCCATGGCCCATGAGGGGCTGTGCCCAGAGAACCTTCTTTTCTGAAATTGCACCCTCACTCTCATCCTGGGGGAAAGGTCTTCTTGGACCAGTGCTTTCGGAAGACTAGTTTGATGAATGCCTCCTAGCCAGCCTCATGTTCACACTTCCCTTCAAGGTCTTAGGAAAATCAACAGGGTCAATCTTCCCACAAAGCTTTCCCAGGCTCACCACCAGAAATAGTCCGAGCCTACTAAATTTAATGAGCTCTGTCTTGGATCTGGTCAGAACGTCTCCTGAAATAATCTAACATCACTTCATTTCTTTTTCGGTTCAAGCCCCTCAAGCATGCTGAGAATGTCCATGCACAAGAGTGGAGAGTCTGAGAGGAGGTCATGGTGAGGGGTGCCAGCTACCAGGAGCCAGGCAGTGTCCTTGGCTGAGGCCACAGCCCTTCTTGCCACCTGAGGAGCTCTGGTAGCTCCCATGCCACAGTACACTTGTCCCACTAAGTGGATGGGGAGGGCCAGGCACCCTGAATTTCCCAAATGCCTCGGAGAATATAAGGTGCAGCCATGCCCAAGGAGACACCAGAGGAGCCCAGCGAAGTCCTCCCACCATGGAGTGCAAGCCTGCATGGTGGGGAGGCGGCCAGGAAGCACGCGGCTCCTTCCTGTAAGATGCCTCACTCTACTCCCTACGCTCTTTGCTGGCCACAAGGGCTGTGGGCATGAGGGTGGGCACCACCCCTCCCACACAAGCATTTACCTTGCTCATCTGCTTTGTACTGTGCAGAGTGCAAAGCCATGAGCAACAGAGCAGGCCTCATGCTGACAAACTGGCCAAAAATCAGGCCAAGCTATAAACAAAGAAAATGTTCAGCTCTGGGTCCCTAACTACAACTAAAGATACGGTGGAAAGAAACAGTTTCTCCCAACTCTCCCAACAAAGGTTGGAAGCACACTGCAATCCATGCCCTACCATCACTGGCGCCCACCACTCACCATGACTTCTGTCTCTTCTCAGCTGTCACCTTCTGCACAAAGCAGAAAGGCTGCACTCTCGACAGCTCCTAGCTCACTGACCCCATTCGCCTGGTTCACTCCTAGCAAGGCCTGGCTGTGCTTTGGAACAGCGTTCCCAGCACTGACCTCCACACACTCCGTCTACATGGACTCCCAAGGCTGAGAATGTGAAGACTGTGCTCAGACCGCTACTTGCCTGGAATCAGAATCTGCGTAGTGACTGACCATTTCCTTCCAATGTTCTCTTAAAAAATGAAATTTAACAATATTTTAAATTCAAGTTTTTATTTCTTTAAAAATTTCAAAAGATTAAAAGAGCCTAGTTTCATTAATAGATGAAAATATCATTCAAATGCTAGTATAGGAGATCAAATGGGGCTGGTTAGATAGCTCAGTGGATTAAAGCACCGGTTTAGGCAGATGCAGGGGTCAGGGATTCGATCCCAGACCTGCCATGCAGCCCCGCTCCTGGGGTGTACTGCCTGGGCGTGGTGGAGCGCACCTCTAATTCCAGCGCTTGGGAGGCTAAAAAACAGGAAGGATCACTGCAAGTCTGATCTGTGTAGTGAGACCCTGTAGACTCTGTACTAAATACATAAATAATAATAACAATAATAATTTTTTAAAAGAAGATCAAATGGATCCAAAAACACTAGCAAACCAAATGGTAATGTGTCAAAATACTACGTTCACACAATGGCAGACAATTTCCTTCAGCATTCCATAATCAGAAAAAAAGTGACACTTCTAGCAAGACAGGTCAACAGCCAGTCTAAGGCAAAGGTGGTGGCCAAACACAGCAAAAAAAGCAGAAAAAGACTAGATAGAATGCACCAGGCCTTCATAGCTAGCCCCAGGGAATCAGGGGCAGTGGTAAAGTGGCTCTACATTCACCCTGGGCCTACTGTGCATTCTGAACCCTCAGCCAGCTTCAACAAATCCAGCTATCCACAGGAAAGAGAACCAAACATCAGTAGTGCTGCACTAGATGAGGTTCCCAACACCCACATGACTAAAAGCCTGAGACAGAATCCCAAGGGAACACCACTATGTGCTAATCTTCCCACAGCAACTCTAGGTGTGAACTCAGGCAAACAGAAGAGCTGTTTCCCTGTGCTCTGCTTCCTGACCACCAAAACTGAACATCTTTGCTGCTCCATGCTTTTCTACTATGTTTTATCTTGGAGTTGGCTTACTATGGACTGAATCCCCCCAAACTATTAGCCAAGTTAAACGTTTTCTCCTTTAAACTGTGGGCATCAGATATTGTATCCCAGAGGCAGGAAGGCCTACCAGTACACCAGGATTGGATCACTGAAATATATTAGCAAATGACACAATCGTTCCACAAAAATGTGCTGACTGCCTGTTACTGAGCTGTCAACCAGGGCTCTATAAGAATAAAATGGTCACTAGTTCCCTGCCCCCCAGACTATCCAGGCTTCAGGGAAGGGCAACTGGACACAGTGCTGCGAGGCCTACCAAAACAGCAGGAATGGGGTGGGGGCCTGTGCCAGGAGACACGGCCATGGCATAGCTCCAAGTAGAAAAGATCCAAGAGGACAGGAGATCCTTGGCAGTCCAGCAACAGTCAGACCTGGGTCTCATCCTAAGGAAGCCTCAAGGCTCCAAGTGCCAGTCAGAAGTCCCAGACCACTGCTGCCCAGATGTGCGTGAGGAAGGCTTGCCTAGACAGTGAGAACTTGAGCAACGGCAGAGGCAGAATCAGAGCCACCAATGGGCATCTGTCATTCATGGGCTGAGCCTACAGCACCTGAATAAACCTCACATTGAAATCTGTTCTTTGTATCTCAATTTTTTAAAGCAATGCAATGTACAGGCTGTACCTGATCCAAACAATCCAAACAAAGTTTGCCTTCATCCTCAGCCTGGCCCTGACCTCAGATCATCAGAGCCTGGCTGTCAAGGACAAGCCTGTTCTCAAAGGTCAATGATCTTTCAAAAGAGGTAGCCAACTCACACATATGTGTGATCTACCCATAAAGCCTAAGCTAAGAAATACGTAGATGGAATATGTAGTGTCTTAGTTCACTCAGCCTGCTGTAACAGAACATAAGCTGGGTGCCTTATAAATAACAGAAATGTAATTTTCACAACTTTAGAGGCTGGATGTCTACAAGCAAGGGACTGACAGCTTTGGTGTCCGCTGGGGATACACGGATGGTTCACTGAAGACATTCTCACCATATTCTCTTACACAGTGGCAGGGGTCTAAGGACTGTTTCATTGAGGTATTTATCCCATTTGTGAAGGTCATCACAACCTAATCTCCTACCAAAGACTCCACTCTCCTGATATAATCACCTTGGGGTAAGGACTTTAACATATGAATTTGGAGGGGTGTCACAGTGAAATCACAGCATGTGAAACCTCGGGAGCCAAACCAAGATGGGCCAAGATGATCAAGATGGACTGAGATGGACCCGATCACAAGGCCACAAGTACCGGTCTGCTGCAAAGCCTGTCAGACCTGTGTGTGGAGGCACACATGGAGGATTTCCAAGAAACAAGCTTAGTGTCTGACTAGAAATCACCTGCAGCTCTCTACAAAGACTTCCATACTCTGAGATGTTTAGCCTGCCCATCTAAACTCAATTCAACAACTGCTTTATTGAGCAATTTCCTTGACAGCAAATACAATGGTTCCACTATTGCTTTTATTAGAAAAAATGAGCATCTGCTGAGGAAGCAGCCACAGGCCTTTAAGTTCTAACATATAACAGAATGGAGGTTCTGGGTTCAGATTATAAACTTTGCTAAAATTTAGTAACAGTGGCTGTCGGTCCTGTACTACACATGAGCTTCTGCAAGTATTGTTTACCCTGCCTGGGCCACTAACAGCTCACTGGGCCTGACACTGGAGCCAAGACCAACAATGCACTCCAATACCTGTTTTCCCCTCCTGAAGGGCATCACTCAGCAGGGGATTCAGGGGGTCCACAGACAAAGGATGAGTCAAGCCCTTCCAGAGGCAAATTTTTACCAACCACAGGAAGCTCTATCATCTACCCTGCCTGTCAAAACATACTGCCAATCCTGGAAAAATCTACAGGTCTCTGGTATACCCGCTTCCATCCACCCACCCCTATCAAAGCCCTATGCAGAGCAGTACAAATATGTAGCTCTCTAGCAAGTCCTGAGCCTCCCATTAAGAAGCTGCAGTCATACCAGCAAGGCCAAAGAACCACCACTGCAAAATCTTGATCCACTCTACAGAAGTACAGGTGCAGAGCATCAAAAAATCATATGTAACTGAGTAGCTACCTAGGCATCTATTGTCCAAGAGAAGAAACACTTCCCTGAGTGTTACTCATCAGATAAAAAACTCAGCAGCTAATGCCCTAGAGATCAGAAAACAAGGCCTAGGGCTTTGTCTACATACACACAAGGCTCCTGTATGAACCTGGGCACAAATCCATGCAAGTTACTGCTCTCATTGAACTGAGGGTTCCACAGGGCTTCACTGTTGCTTTTCCCAGATGTGTTAAGAAGAACCTGACACTCCAAAAAGAACTGTAAACTCAACTAATACTAGTTTCCAAAAAAGGGGCAGTGTTGGCAACATAGCTACTGATGTGGTTTGGGGTTTTGCAACAAGAACAATACAAAACAGAACACGTACTTTTTAATATTATTTATAATAGTTACCCAAAGAATCATATACAAAGAGAGTGTGGGAAATCTGCCACAAACTAAAGACCAAAGAATCCAGCTGAGAACCTGGATCCCACAGAAACGTCCTGCATGAATCCAGTTGAAGCGCTAGAGCCCATGACAATGTCTCATGCAGGCCTGTTTCATGGATCTGCGCTGGGAAGGCCCAAAGGTCAGTGGTGGATGCTAGAAAGTCTATGCCAGCAGGATGAAGGATCTGTGCCAGCAGGCTGGGGGATCTGCAATGGAGCCAGGATGTGATGCTCAAAGTTAGAACCAGAGATCCCTCCCAACGTATCATGACCATCCTCAGCAACAATGAGGTCCTGAGGTCCTCCAGCAATGAGGAAAGCTGAGTTCCTTTCAGGAAAGCCAACCCAAGACAAGCTTCTCTAGGAGACTGAGTAGTGCACCATCTTCCCCTCCAAGCCAGGAAGCAATGCAAAAAATGAGGACCACAGCTCCCCCAAAGTGAACCATAGCCATTTCCAGTGACAAGGTCCTGAGCTTCTTTGACAATGAGAACAGTTGAGTTCCTCAGGAAAGCCAATAAGACAAGCTCCTCTAAGAGAACCAACAGCTCCCTACAGTCTCACTAACAGCTTCTGAACAGCTGCTCTTCTTCTTCTCCAGTTCTGCCTCAACTTACGCTGGCAACAATCCTCAGGTGGGCTCCCCATACCCAGGACCACACTAGTTCAGTTCAGCTGGGTGTAACAAATTGACCACCAGTTGTCAATCCATCAGTTACCAAAGAAAATAAATAAATAAACAAACAAATATCACTTCTTTGTATTTTGTGCTGTATAAATAAGAATTAGGTAACATTCTGAAAACAATTACAAAATCAACTTTTGTTTGTTTTTTGTTTTCTTTTTTTCTTTTTGAGACAGGGTGTCACTATGCAGTTCAGGCTGGCCTTGAGCTCACTTTGTGGCCCAGGCTGGTCTGGAACTCACAACGATCCTCCTGCCTCGACCTCCCAAGTGCGGGGATTATAGGCCTATGCCACCATGCCTGGCTCAACTTTTTACCAGTTACTCTCCCTAGTAAGTTATAACCAAAGTTAACACTTACTTTTATTTTTAATCAATTCTTTCTAATTCAGTCTGTTCATTTCTCGCTCTGAAGAGGGAGTAAACTTCATCTGGGCAAAGCCTGGCCATCAGTGAAGTAAGGATTCCAAGCATATAGAAACAAGGGGTCCTCGAGGCTGGATGATGAAGAATCAAACTGCTGATGGGAACAGCCTCTGTTTGTCTTGTGTCTTGATTGGAAGAATCTGTACATTTCCCAAAAGAGACAATGAGTGGATTAAAGCGTGCATGCTGGACGACACCATATATCTCTCCTGGTCGCCACAGCCCTACCTGACCAGTAGTAAGAAGCTGACCGCCCATACACTCACCTCCAGAGGAACAGGCAGCAAGTGCTACAGGAAGACTGGAGGCCTCAGGATGTGTGGCCGCAAGACAGTCTGTAGCAGCATATAACCTTCACCACCCTATGGAATGGACAAACTCACACAAGCCTCCACAAGCAGCTTGTCATGACAAGGTGCTGCACCTCCTCCAAAAGGCTCGGGCCAGTGAGCCTGAGACAAGCCTATGGAGAAAGCAGCTCCAACCACTGCCTGTGGCACTTTGAGGGGCAGCAGGAAACCACCACGGGACACAGGCAGGACAGAGACCACCTTGTCCTACAGGGAGTCGTGTGAAGACTGGGGCCCAGCAGTCCACACACACAATTCACATACACATAAGCAGTGTCTAAAGCCTGGTCCTCTACACAGGAGTCTTCCTGAAACAGGTGGACTCCCCAACAGTTCCTCCCCCGAAACCTCAACCTGGTACACTACTTCATGGTTCTGAACCCACAGGCACCAGGCTACGAATAATTCACAGCAGCAATCATCAGAGGTGTCCTATGTTCACAGCAGGTAGTCTAGCCTCATTCTGCAATGTGGAAATTAGGCTACACTAGCTCAAAGGCATGCAGAGCTCAGACACAAGCCTGGGTTACGCAGAAGAGACAGAATACACATTACTCCAAACCTCACACTCATTCTACTTAAGTCACACTGACCAGTGAGATGTAATGTTTTTACATTGTGATAAAATAACATGGGGCTGGGGAGATGGCTCAGTAGAATAAGCGTTTCCCTGGCAAGCGCAAGGGCCTGAGTTCAATGCCTGGTTCCGCCAAATAAAATAAAATAACACGGATATAGGCTTCTGAGTTCCCAAGGATACAATGCTAATTCTAATCTATACCATAAGCACATGCCCTGCCTGTTTCCAGTCACATGCAGCTCCTCGCTACTGACCGAGACACAACGCAGTCATCCTGACACCAGGGTGAAGGCTCAGACGCCTGACACCAACCAACCTGCCTAATTTCAAACACAGAAACACCTAACACATTTCATAGGCATTCTTAATAATAACAAGAGAATGGACCTCATTATCCACTAATGCTTTTTTCTTCAATCCTTATAATTCAAATACTAAAAAATGACTTCAGATATCACACATAATTGATATCACACATAATTCTTAAATGACGCTTAAAACAATTCTTAAATCATGCTTTCATATGTCATGTAGACCAATTCACAGAGACAGCCTCTGACACTACATTTAATTTAATAAGGCGTATCAGAATTTTAATACATGCATTAACAGGCATGAAAGTGTAATGAACTATTTTTTAAAGACCTTATAACTTACAAATTAGCTAATTTCTACTTTTAATGTAAATGTCAAAAAGCATAGTATCAAAAGGCTGGCAATTATATCATTAAAAAAGACACAGAACTTGTCTGATTCAAGGTATTTCTGCTTTTAAAGATAAGCAGAGAGCTTTAATGGTATTTTAAAGAAAATGCAAAAAAAAATCTCTTATGATTTCCAAATAAATTATGTTACTAATTATAAAAGCTAAATTTCCTGAAATTAATCTCAGTGCTTTAAAATCATATATACATTTGTTTCTAGGTAACAAGTTTAAATGAAATACTGCCAAAAGGTACAAGATCAGTGTGTGACTTTCAAGTTAGATCACCTAGAGAGGCTAACCTTGGGCCATCAGATTATAGGTGCTACTACAGCAGAAAAACACATACGAAAAGCATATTTACCAGATTAGATGGTTCATGAATATTTACTAATTACCTGCCTTGAAAACATCTCTTAAATATATTTAAAAATAAAACAAGGAAAATTACAGTATAAAAGAAAATCAATCTAAATATATTGAACCAGGAAACTATACAGAGACAAAGTAATCATTTTTAGAGAATACTCATACCACTCAAATATTATAACATGTATTTTCTATTAAAAGTTAAGTGTATTAATTTAGAAAAATCAGAAAACAAATGAAAAAAAGGATAATTACACACAATGTAACAGCAAATAATAGCCATTGTAAATTTTTTAACGTACCCTCGTTCTAACAATGCATATGCATATTTAATTTTCCTGGGAAATTGGGATCTACTATATATACTGCTTAGCAAAAACATTTTTTTCATTTAATATTCTATGAACATTTTCCCATATTATCATATAGCTTTACAAAATGAGATACTTAATTGATTTAAACTACTTGATCATATGGAGCTTCATAATTTAATGTTTCCTTGCAGTCTTTTTTTTTTTATTTTTTAGGGAAGGGTCTACAAGGTGTTCAGGGTCTCACTACTAGATTGGACTCACAGTGATCCACCTGTTTACAGCCTCCCAAGAGCTGGGATTACAGGCGTGCGCCACCAAGCCCAGTCTCAATTGCTGGTCTCAGCGCGCCCTGGGGGGCGGGGCCAGCATGGCAGGCCTGGGGATCGAACACCTGGCCTCTGAGCCTGCTGGCAGGCCCTCCAACCCGCTGAGCTATTTGGCTGGCCTTTCCTTGCAGTATTTATCAGAGCATAACCTATCCAATATGCTTAGCACCCTTACAGATAAATCTTTAGGACCAAATGTGATTGAAGCATTGAGCTAAAGTCTGTATAAAATGATGAACCTTTTACCTGACTTCAGCTTGCACAGAGCCCCACACAGAAGCTGTGCCAAACAGCACTGTCCTTCCTCTTCTCCCCAGCCCCTAATGTCCCCCTTGGCCATGAACGGGCTGCTGGTTCACTCTTCAGGCCACAATCAGGTTACCTAGTGATGTTCCCACTCAACTCATTCTCCATTTTTACTTCTTCCCAGGAAGGGACAGAGCTTCTTTAGGTTCAGTTCTCCCAAGAGGACAAATGTCCAACAAAAGTCTGCTCAGAGGAAAGGGAAGTACAAGTACAGCGATCACTGACGTAACAGGAAATGTTCAACACTGCCTCTTTCTTTCTCCATCCTTTTACCACAGGCTCAATCATCTGTGTGTTCTCTCAGTCAAACTTTATTTGTTTCTGACTTTACGAAGACTGACCTAAGCCACATCCCTCTCCTTGACATGAAGCACTGGTTAGTAACAGTACTTTTTTCCTAATACTATTCCACAATTCTATCTTGCTTCCCTGAAACTTAATTTCTGCATATTGGTATAAACTGGCCACTAGAATTAATAAGGGGTCCCTCCATATGGTGAAGGCGCTCGTCTGCACCTTCTACAAACATGAGGGGGTCAGCGTGCAGGACTAGCAGGAAGGTGGAAGCGAAGAAGCAGAAGTCCACACCCATGGACAGCAGACCTGAAGGTGAACCTGCACAGGGCCGCCAAGGCCCATTACTCTCTCTTAAATTCACAGCCCCAAGATAAATCCTCCAAAAGGAGTTTCCAGTGCATTAGCTACTAAGGATAGGTCACTCTTCATAAAGTCAGAAACAGTAACACCAAGCCACACTCCTCTCCTTGAAATGAAGCACTGGTTAGAAACAGTACTTTTTTTTTCCTAATACTGTTCCACAATTTTATCTTGTTTCCCTGAAAGCTAATTCAGGATGATCACCCATTAACTACCAGACCAGTCTGGATGTTGCTGAACTAGAATGGGAAGTTGAATGACTACATAGAAATCTTGGGGACAGGATTATAACCACGCTGTCTCATAGTTAACTGTCAACTATAATACAAAATCCAAAACTCACTGTGTCCAAAGAGCAAATTAACCACTGCTCCACACAGAGCAAGTAGTTGGGCCTAACTACCAACTGATAGATCAAAGGTAAATTCTGGAATAAAAAATCATTCATTTACCTTTTGGATAAAGGTTTAAAATAAGCATATCTTTAAAATCTCTTTTCCATCAACATACTTCTCGGCATGGATCTATTACAAGCATTATTAAATCAAAACAGAGAAAACTATTCAGATGCATATATCTGCCTGCATAGAATGTGCATCAATCCATCCTGAACAATTACCAAGCAAGAAGCAAGCTCACGTCCACATCAAAATCTTCAAATACTGACAGACACACATGGAGTTTTTCACAAGGTGTTACTAGCACTTAATAGGAGAAACTGATCTCATATGTGGTTACAACTCTGGAGCAACAGGAAGCTACCAGAGTAATCACCACTCTGGGTATTAGTCTCTAATATGCACACTTCCAAGAACAAACAAAATGCTGTAAACATTTTTTCCTATGTTATTTTTACTGGGACTCTACATGTGCTAAGTCCAGTAACTTTGTTTATAGCTGTATTTTTTACTATATTCTCAGAAGTACCAATCTATAATGAATGGGATACTGGAGAAACTCCCTTAGTCTTCCATCATAGATATATGTGCTATGTGACAAGGACAGGCCAAGGCACAGGTAGACTGATGTGAAGGGTCTCCTCCTAATGGAGTCTTTGCAAGGAGCAAAGACTCAGTGCCTCAGCAGATATGAGGAAGGAGACACGCCTTGCTTATCTCTGTGATCTTGTAGCATGAAAAAAGTAAGAAATTTGAAAGAACTTGATAACCAGCAAAATATCTGTATGCTTTCCAATAGCTGCCTGGAACTTTGAAAAGCAGTAAGCAGGCACACAAATAAATACCACACACACACACACACACACACACACCCCACTGATAGCAAAGCTGACTGTCCAGACTTGCTCCGGCCTCAGGACATCTGAGCTCAGTGCCCCTCCATGTGCAAGGTGGCACCCTATCTCTATGGACCTGCTTCATTAGATCCCCAGGCAGGGGCCTGAAGAGGGCAACAAGTGACAAAACCCTGGTGTGTGGGTAGCAGGTTTCACTCAGAAACTATTCCATGCTGACAACAGGCCTAAAACCTTAAGGCCAAGGATGCTGATAAGACAGATGACATGTGGCCTGGCTCTCGCCTTTAACAGACATGTTCAAGCTGACAGCTGTCATGCTCCTTCCTATCACTTCCTCTGCTCCTCAGCCCTCCCTCTGCCAGAGGTGGACTGATGCCTTCCTGCCAACCCTGAAGTTACTTTGCGGCTACCTCTGGCCCCTGCTCAAAAAACACTTGGCTCAGTGGATGGGCATGGCACCCATCCCTGATCCCACATCTAAAGAGTCACAGACAACCCCCTTGCTGAGACTAAAGTCAGGAAGGGACGGGGACCCACTATTGTTATTGTCAAGTCCCCAACCTCCAGTGCTCCATGACCAACATGGCTGGAACTCTTAGAAACTCATGAAAAGCAGCAGTGGCTGTCAAAAAGTAGAGACGCAGTGGCTTCTCCTGAGGTTCCCTCAAAGAGGCTCCTTGATGGCTGAGGTACCTCAGAGGCACTGCTCTGGCTCCAAGAGGCCCCTGTGGGAAACATCTACCTGGGCCACAGCAGGGCTGGACCAACCCCAGATGAGATCAGGGCAGGAATGAATTTGAAATGACCACAGAAAATACCACAACAGGACTGAACTTGGGCCCATCACTAGTCCAAGAAATACACAGAACCGTGCATGTGTGGCCCACTGCTACTTTGTACAGCAGCTCCCTCTCACTTTTCTAGTCCTTTCAGGAAGACTCATTCCTTTCAGGCCTAATCTCCTGTGCTGCAGCATAGGGCCTACCCAAAAAGGCCTCACTCTAGCAGTCCTGTAAATCTTGCTTGTGATTCATTTCTCAGGTAAAAAAAGTCCTACATACCTCCTTAAGATTCTTATCTTAGGTAGTGTGGGCAGACTGGGTCACTTTTTTTTTTTTTAATGTACTTGGTACAGGGTCTATAGGGTCTCACCACATAAATTGTACTCACGGTGATTCTCCTGTTTTCAGCCTCCCAAGAGCTTAGGTCACTTTAAAGAGTATGAACATTAGAAACTGCCAGCCCTAAGGAGCTCCAGACACCCAGGCCAGAGACCAGCAGCAACCAACAAATTAACAGAGGTTGGTGGCAGAGAACAGCACAGACAGGCAATGATAACTGGCATCAGCAGTGTGGCAAACAGCAGCAACATCTGGCAAAGACTAGCCCACGTCAACTGGTAGCAACCAGCATCAACTACTGTACCACTGAGGTGACCAGCAGCTTCCACATCAGCAACTACTATTAACTAGCAGCAACCAGAGAGGTCGTAGAGATCAGCCAGAAATCAGCGGAAGCTGCTAGAACAGTTCAGGACAACTGCCAGGGCTTAGCCTCGGCTGCGGCTGCCGAGGAACTGGAGTGGTGGCTCAGAGCCCAGAGCTATGACAACTGAGGGCCAGGGCCATTGGCTCTTAAAGCCGAGAGCCTCTAATGGTGCTGCACTTTGCCAATTTCCAATTTCCATCCAAAACTGGCAAAAAGAGCCCTGCACTGAATGGCGATCCTGAGCCCTCAGCTTAGACATTTGAGGGGGAGAGATGGAAAAGCCTATTAACTGAACTCCAGCAAAGGGGCTGCAGAGAAGATGAGCACTTGTACAAGAACCTTTATACTATACCAAAACAAACAAGCTTCTGAGTGGGAAAGCTACAGAAACCAGCGGAGAAGTAAGGACAGACCTATAGAAGATCTCCAGTCAAGCATCCTGTGGCATTAGGGGACTGTCCCCAATGTGACAGTTTCCTATATATTCTCCAAAACTGCCAAATATAGAACTGTTCTCTCATTTTGGCAAATTCCTGGGACTTTAAACTCACATGAACAGAGCAAGGATTAAAAGCTGTGACCAAAATAGAACTACCACTATGAAGCCAAGATTGAAAGGATCAGGCTTTTGGAACCCTCCAATTAAGTTATGATTCAGGAATTAAAAAGATAGAGATGTTGAAAGTTTTGATATAGGTCAAATGAACTCATTTCAATTTAAGGAAGCACAAAACATGATCGTTCAGGTGCTATGTGCTTTTTAAATTCACAGAACACACCAGGCATCTGAGCAGCAGGAAGCTAGGAAGGTTCTGCACACAAAAATCTAAGAAGTGCTCTCAGGATTAGAGGCACAGACTAGCAGGCCTTTATTCTGGGTCCAACAATAACAGTGAACAGAGTGGGAAGGCGTTGTGTACAAATGATTTCTCTGAGACTACTAGTGTATCTTTGCAACGTCTTTGGCATGTCCTCCCACTCCTTCATGAAGACACGAGCCCTTATGCCGCTGCAGAAGAATCCCCTTTAGCCCTGTCATAAAACCGTGCACCAACAAACTGCGCTAGCTCAGTACCTTGTATGGGGACTGCCAGTCTCCCACCGCGTGTTGTAGGAGGGGTTTCCTGTAACAGTATAAGCAGAAAAGAATAAAAGGTTTTTTTGGCTGATGGAGTAGTAAGTCATATGGGCAAAGGCCAGTGTCAATTTTTATCCATTAACGGAAATCAAAACAAAATCTTCACAGGCACATTAACGCAGAATTCCTTCGACACTGTAAAGTCACCAGGCTAGTTTTCCTCACTTACACAAAAGCATCTTATTTCAGTTAGGATAGAAACCTGTCCTCAGAGTGCATATAACACAATTACATTCCATCCTGTTTTTGTTCCCTACCAAAAAAAAAAGTGAACTCTCCAACCATCCAGTGTGTGAAAAACACACCATGTGCAAATGCTTAGCCACAGCCACTGCCCCAAAATCAACCCAAAAGCTCAAAGCACTTCTCTCCACTGAGTCATCCTCATAGCTGGTTATCACAGGGGAGGTCCCCCAAGTCCTCCCATGCATAAATCAATGGCAAAAAGAGCGAAGTCAGCATAACCCGCCCATAACACACGCCGAGTGGATCCCAGCAGCAGAACAGAAGGAACGCAACGTGCAGGGTCACAGAGCCGCAGCGCTCCAAGGGTCGCGAAGGCCATTCAGCCTTTCCAATCTACCACAAACTCTGACATGTCATTTATTTTAACCAGAACCTCCCCATTTCCTAATTTGCTAGATGAAAATGACAAATAATATCCAACAACTAATTTTTTTTATTTTTTCATATTATTCAAGAATGAGAACAACCTGACATTCAGGAGACAATAAAATTTCAATCCAAAACTGGATTCAATCACTCAAAGTGGAGCAAAGGGGCCTTAGTGTGTTCTCTCCAGCACTGAGAAGCAAACTCACATAGTGAGGTGACTCTCTAAAGGGACCTTCACCAGAACTGCTTTATACACCCTTGGAAACCCTAAGGGGACAACACACGCAAGACCAGAGGGATGCCAAGCCCCATCACCACATCTTGATGCCTGCTGCGCTAACCACACCAGTCACCTCCTTAACCCAGCACAGAATTTGTTCCCCCGGGGCTCCAAGTGGCCCACACAATGGGTCAGAACTTGTACTTCAAAGCATCTTAGCGAAGGTCATTCTGAATGTTCCCTCATGCTGAAGCAGCATTATATGAGCTCTTGAGAGGCAGAGGAGATCATATGCTTAACTGCTCCTAGGGATCTACCCTGGCACCTATACCAGCTCCCCTTTGAGGGCACTGGGCTCCTAAAGGCCTGGGATGGCCCCCAAGTGGCCTCTGAGTGGCTCGCAAGCCAGCGGGCTCTGCAGTCATTTGGAAAGTCTCTGCTCACAGGAACCCCTCTGGCTCCTGAATAAATGATCACCACAATTCCATTCATCAAGTGTCTCCTAAGCCTTCTATTATGAGTTTGAATGTTAAGCAGGGACTAGGCCCTTTATCACTTCCCTAATCTATATCCCCAGTAACAATTCTTTCAGTTATAGAATCTATCCGCAGTCTTAGTATTATCAAACTTCACTTTCCCCTCCTCCACCCAGAACTAAACTGCACTTTACAAAAGAAGGCAGCACTGTCAAAGATTCTACTTACAGATATATTACAAAATCTACCATTTCCTGAAAGAGAGGATAGCAAAAGCAAGTGCCGCCCACCACTAACTGGGACAGCTGATGAAAACTTACTGCTCCTGGCTGGAGAAGCTCATAAGCAGCACATGGGACATGACAAACGGGCTCCAGTTAAGTCTAGGAAGCTACTTTCAAGTTAACTAGGATTGGATCTTGCTAGCCAACAGTGTCACTGCACAGGAGATTTAAAAATCTGGCATTACAGGTTCAGCTGGTTAGTCTCTCCCAAACAAGGTAGCACAGAAATGAGCTCAGGACCGTCTTGAACAAGCGCTTCATCTGAACTAGACAGAGTGCTTCAGCTTCATGATGGTGTAGATGCACCTGCTTCACTGTAAGCTTTCTGAACAGTATACACAGACAGCTCATGTGTCCGGAGGGACCCACCTCTAGTGGCAAAGGAATGCAGCCCAGTGCTGAGCGAGCTCCCTCCAACCCTGCAAGGCACTAGCAGACCAGCCAGTCATACCTGTCTCCAGACCAGATAGGAAGCCATCACCCCTGCAGGGAGAGGAGGGCACAGATGAAATACACAGACATCCAAGAGACACCATATAGAAATACCTACAAACAAACACCTGGACATCTAAACGAAACCACTCCTAAAATCAGTTGCAATGAGTATGACCTTTGAAACAGGCATACTACCATCAGGGGATGGCAAGCAAGCCTGATGTGTAATATATTTAAATGCAGATGGCAAAGTAAGAAGAGGAAAAAAAAAATGCTGACTGAAAGAAGCTTTACACAAAGGAGTGCAAAAAGCATGATTCCATTTGCATTTATCTTTATTCAAGAACAGGCAAAACTTATCTTTTGCAGAAAAAAAGAAACAGGGGTAGCCTGGGGTGGGGGAGGGGAAGGCTGACTGGGAAGAGGCATGCCTGAACTTTCCAGGATGGCAGAAACATTTCATATCCCAATAGATAAGAATTAGAGGCTACATGCGTGCCCATATTTACCGAAACTCACAGGAAGATGCACTTAAGATTTCACTTCACATAATGTAAGTTTTAACCTCATTAACTTGCATACTGGCATGCTTTGTGGTGAAGTGAGATGGACTGACAGATGAGTGGAAGATGGACAGACATATACAGAGCAAGCAAAGTGAAATGGTAACAACCAGAGGGGCTACTACGTGGTATTTGGGCATCCACTGTACTACTCAATACTTTCCACGTTTTTTATGTCTGAAAATTTTGTGTATAAAAAGTTAGGGGGAGGGCTGGCCAGATAGCTCAGTGGATTAGAGCGCCCGCTTAGGCAGATGCAGGGACCGGGGTTCAATCCCTGGTGTGCTATGCCGGCCCCACCCCCTGGGGGGGGGCGCACTGAGATGGTGATTAAAACTGGGAGTGGTGGCGCCTGCCTGTAATCCAAGCACTTGGGAGGCTGAAAACACAGGATCACTACAAGTTCAATCTGTGTAGTGAGACCCTGTGGACCCGGTGCAAAATTGCTAAATACATTTTTTTAAAAAAAGGAAAAAAACAGTTAGGGGAAAGTTTATGGCGATTATGTTAGAATTCATTGCTCCAGAGTTCAAAGAACGATGTAAATCTCATCCAGCACGGTTACTGCATAAAAGTGGACAAGATCTGAGGTGACTGGGTAGCAATGGCAACTGAGCACACATCACAGACAGTGCGCCCAGGGCGAGGCTCGAGGGACATAAGCTTTCTATTTGCCAGAGCAGACCTTCCCAACACTGCCCAGTTTAAAACTTAGATTACTCTCCGCACTTTAAAATAATCACTTCAATAAATCAATCATTGAGCTGTAAATCCCCGCATATGAAAATCTCAAAACACAGCATGTGGCCCTGAATCACAATATAAAAATACTTACTGTGTGTATATTCTCTAAACAACTGAAATAGATTTAGCTGTTTTATATAAAACATCTTTTATTTCTCAGCGTTTAGGTTTATGACACATACAATAACCTTTTGCAAATTCCACTGACAAAAGTCAGATTGTGTTCTATGATAGACAGCTCGTCACCTCTTCAAAATGTTATCTTCTGCTTCTGCGTGCCGCTTCTGTTAAGAAAACCCTCTTGGGGCCGGGGAGATAGCTCAGTAGAATAGACGCTTGCCTTACAAGTGCAAGGGCCGAAGTTCAAACCCCGGTTCTGCCCAAAAAAATACCCTCTTCTGAGGCCGAGAGAAGAGTCTGTTTTCAAGCAGAGGGAGCTGACTGAGATAGTAAAAATAAATACCAGAGTTCTGTGTGCATCCACTGTCCCCTGAAGGGTCAGGAAGGTCCCTGAGCACAAGAAAAAAGCTCAAATCTCAACCATATTGCAAAGCTCAACCCCAGGTTCACATGTCCCCCACTGCATCCTGATCAGGCACCTACTACCCTCTCAGCTACCCAGAACCTTCTATCTGAAGGAAGCTGAGATGCCATCTGTCCACTGGTCTCATTTACACGAGAATCTGTTCTTAATGTGCCTGACACATGGCCATCAACTCTGTCAGAATACCCACAGCTAAACAGGAAATTAGTTCCTCACCTGTAAGGCGGCCGCTCTATCAGGAGATGGGCCTGGCAGTTAACACTCTCATGTTTCTGAATGAGCAACGAGGACGTTTCAGTAGGGCAGACCCCCCAGGTCCCTCTGGGGCCTAGTAGTCTATTCTTGGGTAATCAGCTGGCTGTGCCAGACTCTGATCAGGGGCTACAGGATAAAGAATGGAACCAAGGTCTCTGCCCTCCGGGTCTCTCACCTAGAGTGTCTCTGTTCACTTGGAAATCCTAGAACACCCTGGGTAAACAGACCTAAAAATTGCATGGCCCACATTCTTATTTAGCCACTGAACTATCCACAGTACCCCCAGGAAGTCCAGTGGAACAGCAGGAGATTCTACTTCATTCTTCTCTACAATGTGCAAGTAGCTGTGGGTTGGTTGTTTTGTTTTTAAATTATCATCTTTCTCTGCAGTTTTACCTTTTCCAGAGAAGGTAAAAGTTTAGCTGTATACACACTAATGCTGGCAAAGATAGCAAGGAAACAGGTGAAAGCTCCTATTCCAAGAAAGAAGGCCCCCTCGCTCACCCCGCCTTGCCCCCAGCACCCCTGCCCAGGCACTCGGTGCTGGCCATCTGCCACTGGAATGAGGAGGTCAACTGTGAGTGCGGCCTCCTGCGCCTGCTCCTCCCTCCCTCAGCAGGCATAGCTGAACTGACTCAACATGCCCTCTGCTCCCAGGCTTATTTCAGAAAAGAATCAAGGACTGCAGTGCCAGGATCGGGAGATGGATTTAGAAAGCGCCACTGAATCAGACGCACGGCGACAGCAGCCATCAGACATCACCCGGATTTAACTGCCCTAAAATTAGCAGCAGGAGCAAAGCAGTTACTGCAATGATTGCGTCAGAGCCATTCTGACTGGCGAGCTGCCAGTTTTAAGCAAATTGTCCTGCTTTCTCTACCAGGGAAACAATATTTTGGCGCAGGGCCAGCAGAGCATCTCCATGAGTGCTCAAATTCTAGCTTCGCTATTAATGTTTTATAATTCAATGACAAGGTGAACAAAGTCTATATGGGTTAGGGTGTTATTTTCTTTGTTGAAAGCGTTTATGCTTTGGGTGAGTAAAGTACTGTGGATGAATCCTTTTAAATATTTAAATGTCTGAAATTTATTTAGAGATTCACATTCAACTGGCTTAAACAAAGATTATGCAAATCTAGCAAACTATAAATTCAAAACAAATTTTTTTTTCCCTCTTATACTTCTTTTAATCTTGGCAAAGACTCAGGAGCTTAAGAAATATTGTCTGCACTACCATGGGGAACCCACTTGCTTCCCAACAAGAAACGATGCAGTCCAACACCAGCAGTGCTGCCGCCCTTACCCTAGCACAGCAGATCGCAGCATCTCCAGCCGGTCACAGGCCAGGGCTGGTGGCAGATGCGCTCCTCGCACGGAAGCCCAGCCATCCGCCAGGCAGCCCCGGCCTCCACGGGCTCCCTTCAGGGACGGTGAGGCAGGCACCTGCTGGCCGCCAGCACCACCCGCATGCACTCCCCCTTACTCATCTCTTCCTCCCCTCCATTCACTCCGTTTGCAGTGACTCATTTAGACCTACAGCACCCACAGGCGGCCTCACAGCACAGGATGGAGTCGAGAGATCCAGGTTTGAAACATACGAGCCAACTGGGTTCAGAAAACTTTACTTTCCCCTTAAGCCTTCATGTTTACCCCTGAACATAAACAAAAGTTTATGTATAAAAACAAATATCTTTAAACTTGTCTTTAAGACTCTCTTCTCAGTCCTTTTATTCTTTTTCTAGTCAAAACATTCCTTTCCCTCCTTATCATTTAGCATTTCTGAAATGGAAAAACAGAATCATTATTGGAATTAAATGTTGAATGACTTTCAGATAAATAGCTCGTTGACAAATTGGATGCACCTACTATTATTTATGAAGGATAATGTCTCAGCCTTGCCTATAGTCTTTATCACAGCCCTAAGTTAGCAGAAGGATGTTCACTGATTTCATACAATACAGGAAATCTACTATGTCGGAATACTAAAGATAAAAGATGTTTACCATAATGTTCTAATATACTTTGCAACCTCAAATTAAAAGCAAAAGAAGTAGTACTATCTATATACTGACTGTAAACATGGTTTTCAAAAGATAAATGGATAAAAAATGAAGGACTACAGGGAGTGCTGGCACTCAGGATCATTTCTCTCCTGAATCTTTATCAATGGGCCCACACTAGGGCTCCCAAGTGAACTGCAGCATTGTCTGACTCTGCCGGGCCAGGCCATGAGTGAGAAGCAAAGCGAAGGGGCACAGCACTCTCACATGGAGGACACAGTGTGTCCAGACTCCCCGGAGCCTCAGACTTCACAGGGACTTCCCAGGTCTCCATGTACCAAGGGAATACTGCTGAACCCTGTTCTATCTCAGGGCTTAACCACAGGCAATTTCATGGGAACTGGACAGATAAAACTCAGTGTAATGCAAAGGGCTGTTCAGAAGGGTCACTTATAATAGACATACCAGAACTTTACAACTGTATTATTTATTTCAACAAAAGCCAAGGCAAAAAAAAAAGCCACCATCCTTCATGTTC
Organism: Octodon degus; assembly: GCF_000260255.1. Taxonomy (NCBI): domain Eukaryota; kingdom Metazoa; phylum Chordata; class Mammalia; order Rodentia; family Octodontidae; genus Octodon; species Octodon degus. Next base: position 2,646,986 of record NW_004524703.1, read on the forward strand.
AAACTCACAACTCCAATCAATGCTTGAACAAACACCTGTTTGTTAAGTGCCTATGGCGCAGCAAAAGCCACCTTAGAGCAAGGAACACACAAGGGCCATCTCTGCCCACAGGATGTCATTGTTCTCCTCAAACAGGACAAGGTATCAGGTGAGGCTGGCTGTTGGAGATGAAGACTGTGTGGGAATACAGGAGCTATGGCAGTCTAGAGGAAGGTGCAGGAGATGTGGAAGGCTGGGGCCTCCAACCACCCCTAGCTTCCTAAATCCAAGAGCGCAAACAAAGGGCCCAGCGCCTGGGCATGTGGCCACCTCTCCAGCCACACTGAAGCTACACTGCCAATGCTGTTTTTACTCTTAGAAGCTTCTAGATAAGAGAATGATGAGTCCAGTCACATGTCCTTGTACCCAAGACCTTGGAACCCATTGTGGCTGACAGTGGGCTACTTCTCTACAGCTGAGCTCAACCAAAAACTCCCCAAAAACAAGCATGTCACACATTGTCTCCATTATATGAAATCCCACATCAGGTGACTCATCAGTAGTTCTGACAGACATGAGCCAAAATCCAATATAACCTCAAGAAAAATAACGCAATAAACACGGGGCCCATCACTAGTAGAGTTAGCCCTGCCTTCCCTCCCAAGACTCTGCAGGCCCCGGGATCCCAGTGTTTATGCAGTCAGTAAGCTGCCAGGAAGAGTAGCAGAGAGGTAGTCTCCCAGAGAGACTATGCATTGCAAGGGATGATAAACCAGCCAAGAGGTATGAGAGAACTACCCTTACATTTCTAGTCACTTTTAATATTCTTAAAATGGACAATTTTGTTCATGTTTTATGATGTCCATGATATATTTGCATAAATGCACACACACATATATACATGTGTGTATCTATACACGTAAGGACAGTCACAGAAATGTCTATATAGATAGGATGCACAGTGGAAAAGTTCTTCAGATTAAGGCACTAAGCACTTAGAACAGTAGCATCTCCCTAGTATGAAAGATAAAAATTATAACTTCTAATTAGAAAGTCACTCATTAGAAACTTCAACACAAAGGATTATATCTCAGAGCTATTCCTGGACCATTCAGTGTTTCACAAGGATGGAGAAATTATCAAAAAGCCCCCTGGAACACAGTGAAAGCCACCACCATGTTGAAAACATAGAAGGCCAGCCCCTCAGCATCAGCTGAATGTTCTGTCACCCAAACAGCGGCTCACTCTGCATCTAAAAGTTTTTATTCACACAACAGTCCTTACTTCCACCAGTAACAGTCTGGTTCTTTGCTCAGATTTTTTACTTAGGAGTCATTGAAGATACTCTTCCAGGCCAACTTTGGAATAATAGTACAGTTCAACAGAGATTTCTCTCAGTATTCAGCAAATATGCAACACTGAGAGCTATGGAGTGATCTAGTTGGCAGAACTCAAAACGCCACTTACAGCTAAAGGGCATTTGTGAAAAAAGAAGAAAAGTAGTGTATCAACTAATTAAAACACCAGGAAAATGGAAAACTGTGGTTCGTATCCTCACTGCCTGAAAACAATTCAAAGCAAAACAATACCAAAGTGAAAAATGAGCTTATTAGGAAGGCCCAACCACATTCTATTTTCTCCTATCATCTGTTCGGTGCCTACAGCCTTTGCAGTCACAGGCTCCCCTAGTTTCTCAGACAACTAGTCCCTACTGAACATGTACTTCCTAATCACCAACTACTATATGCAAAACAGGGTCTTACCAGTGACACAAGGAAAATGAACTCATTTCTTACTCAGAACGAAATGGTGGGCAGAACCTGCAAGGCAGGTTAGACACGTTCTTTCACAATATCCAAGTAGAAGGGTCTAGAGAGAGGCATCAGTACTTACTTCAACCAAAGTGAGCCTCCTTGTAAACCTACAAGGAAGCCTCTGTGGCTAAGGAGACACAGGCACAGTGGTCAGCCAGGCTAGTGATTTTATCAGCAACACAGGTAAAGCAATCTGATCCAAGAGACAGACAGCAGTTCTTAGTGAGGACAGGAAAAGGGGCTAAGCAAAGAACAAGATTCCACAAAGAACCATGGAAGGAACCAGCTAAAACAGTAAAACGAAGCACAATAAATATTCAGCCTTGCGATGACAGGAGCTCAGGATGAGGAGAGTAGGCTCAGTGGTACCAAGTGAGGAGAGACACAGGGTTTCAGGGTTCCAGGGTCTGAGGGTCTGGGCCACATGGCCACCGCAAACATGAACGCAAACCTAGACTTCTCAGGGCACACAAGGCACACAGCCTTTGGAGGACCCTCCCACTCACCATTAGGTCAAGAAGTAGGCATATGAAATACTGCACTGTAGGTTCAACGTAGACAAATACTGTTCTGTGAATGAACTAACTCTATGAAGGATTTCTCCTGAAGGTCACCAAGGAGCAAAATTTGAATAAACAGAATTAAGATGTCAATTCTACAGTTAAAAATACTTTCTAGTACTGAAAACCATCAGCAAGTGGAGCTTCCACCCCTTTCTAGCCATGTTCAGGTACTGCTGGAAGATCAGGTGCAGAGGTCACCTAACGGAGGCTACACACCAAAGAAGGGTTAGAAGGGCTGCTTCTGATCTCCAAGCCCCAGCCCTTGGTGAAATTTTCACAGCTCTGACACAAGAGGAAAAAGCGGGTATGTAGAAACAGGTTGGGGGGGTGGGGATATTTCTACAAGGAGCTGCTGCAGATGGAAGGAACCTCCCAGGAGTTTCATAGCAAGTGCAGAAATCCCCCCACCTTCTGGGGGCATCAATACAGCAATGCCACATGCTGAAAACTCTGAGGATCAACCCCTAAATTTTCTTTTTATTTTTTAATGTTAAAAGTAGAAACAAATAGTATAAAAATATGAAAGAATGCTCAAGGGCCTTTCCGGCCCAGAGACGCTATGAAGACCAGACTCAACTTACTGTGTATCTTCTTCCCACCACTCAGTCTGCTATGCATGGCTGAACAGGGAAAAGACATCAAAGAACAGCATTACACAAATATGAAATCTCTCAGGAAAAGAGGACTCCTCTAGCAGGTTAGACCTAGCCCCCCTGACCTGATCTTTGAAAGTAAGTTTCTGAATCACTTTCAGAAAGGATCAAAATAATTTACCCCTGAAGAGGTGAGGCATTTAAATTCCTGTCACACTGTTAGTTCTCCTTTAAAAGAGGTCATAGCTAAATGCAATTGGAACAGAAAAGCAATTTCTGAGTCATTGATTTCAAGGTAAACCAAGCAGCTGTAACCCTCTGGAGGGCTCACACACAAACTTACAGTAAGCCATGGCCAGGAAAGATAACAATCACAAAAAACATAAGCTATCCCAGCAGAAAGACATCTTCATTACTATTAATTTCAAACAATACAGAATCCTGAAATTTTTTAGGCATCGAAAAGGATTGTGGGAATATTTTATCCAAACTCATTTGTAACTGGGGAAGAACAAGGATGCTGAGGTTCCCCATGTTCTTTCTACTTACCTTGAAAAGGAAATGGTTCTATCATTAGAAGCAAATATCTAAGGGCCAGCGGTATAACTAAGCAGACTAAGCCCTTGCTTAGGTAAGCGCAGGGGCCAGGGTTCAATCCCTGGCTCCACATGCTACGCCAGCCCCAGGCACACTGAGCTGGCAATGGGAGTCCAGGTGTGGTGGTGCACGCCTGTAATCCCAGCACTAGGGAGGCAGAAATCAGGAGGATCACTACTAGTCTGGGCTGTGTAGTGAGACCCTGCACAAAAAAAAAAAAAAAAGAAAAAAAAGGAAGAAGAAGCAAGTATCTAGAACATGATTCTCTGTAATCTTTAGGTTTCTACTTTCCATTGCATTAAAGTTCAAAACAGACAACCAAAACTTAGCTTTTCAGTTAACAGTAACTGTCTAAATTTTCTTCAAATTCAGCATGTCTTCAAAAAGATTTGTGCTCCTAAGCCACCACTGCAGAGACTCAATGCTTCTTCAATCTCAAACAAGGTCAGCTGGGGGGGTACGAGGCTGTGTCTGATAAACACATAGTTCTTGTCAAAGTATTCAGCAAATACAACTCATTGTAAACTAGTTTTGTTTCTTTTTTTATTTATTTATTTTTTTGGTGGAATCGGGGATTGAACTCAGGCCCTTGTGCTTGCCAGGGAAGCGCTTATTCTACTGAGCCATTTCCCCGGCCCAGTTTTGTTTCTTTTTGTGGGTGAGTTTCTTTTGGGGAGGACAGGGTACTAGGAATCAAACTTGGGACCTTGCACTTGCCAGGCAGGCACTGCACCACTGAGCTACATCCCCAGCCCTAACCTAGTTTTGATACCTCAGGATAGCACTCTTAACCAAACAAGTGCCATTTCAGAAAAGCTCATTAATATTTAGTCACTTCTGAGAATAGATTCTCAAAATGAACAACCTACGTTCACTTTTGCCTCAGGTAAAAAGATCTCTAAGGTAGACAGGTGTCGACCAAGCATAGGTATCAGGAATCCTTCAAAATAGTATCCCAGTTGGAAGAAAGAAAAATGAACCTCTAAACCTGTAATTATATACTCTCAACAACAAGCATCATAGGTGGCAAATCATGATGTTCTGATAATTTTTCTATTCTACTCAGAGCTGCATCTCTGAAAATTAAAACTTGATGAAAACTTAAACTTAGTGAGGTAACATGCCTGTAATCTCAGTAGTCTGAGGCATAAGAATCACAAGTGTAAGTTCAGGCTGGATAACTTTGTAATTTATTAAGATCCTGTCTCAAAATAAAATATAAAAGGGCTGCAAATGACATGTGGTGTGAAGGTCCTGAGTTCAATTCCCAGCACTGAAAAAGAAAAGGAAAGAAGGAAGGTTGGTTGGCTGCCTAACATTTGAGAACATAAAAGATATTTTATGAAAAACATGTGCTTAGGCCAGGTGGGGCAATTCCATGGCCTACAGGCCAGGCCGGAAGCTGCATCTCCACACCTGCAGTATACCTGTGCCTCTACCCTGAGGAACAAACTCTTTCACCACCTCTCATCCAAGCTCACCTCACTCCATCTATAGGTTGCATGTGGGTACTGATAAAAGCTGGTTTGGATTTCCTTTCATTCTCTACTTCCCAGATGTTTACTCAGATTTTTATTCCCAGTCAGCTATTTATGAATATACTATGATTTAACGCATCACATTTAAAGCTAAGCAAAGCACACAATAAACAGCAGCTATAAAGATAATTTCAAGATATTTTTCCAGCTCAAAAACAAGTTTGCCTACCCAGGCAGGATTTAGATAAGCTGCCACGGTCTTGCTTTAGAATAACTGTACTTAAAAACCTAACTGGAAAGCTGCTGTTGTGGCTGCCCAGCCAAGCAACTAACGTGGCTGTGCTTAGCAATGAAGAACCAAGGAGAAGGAAATGAAGACGTCCCTGACACAGCCCGGCATGAATCACACAGACACACTCAGCCACGTCTCTTCCCAGTCCATCAGTGGAATCCTTCGGAACAATCAATGCTGGGAGAATCCAAACTCAAGTAGGACCGCACTTTGCTATGAGTTACTACTGCTCTGTCTTTCATATCGCTCTAAATAAGCAGTGACACTAAATCAAGCACCATGATGAAGTGGAAATGTTATCTTTAGAATCACAAAATTCACCCTGAAACTAACTAAATTCCCCAAATAAGTCAAAACAAGAAACAGTCTTAAAAATGTAACCCAAGTAGTACCTTTAGGAAGGCCATAAATTAAACGCCATTTTCCCTATCTGCAAAAATACTGGTTTCTATAGGTCTCATGCAGAAATAATGTATTTTTCAAAAAGCAACACTCCTGGAAATTTTCTTCCTTCCACTGCTATTTGAAAAGACCATGAAAATCACAACCTAGACTGCAGACAGAACCAATGCGAACAGTTTACTAAAATGCCTGTCATAAGAAAGCCATCTAGTGTTAAAGTTTAGAAATGGAAACTGCAGACAAAAGAGGCAAAGAAAAGAAAAATTTGTGAGACTATTTTGAACTTACTGAGCAAGCCCATGAAAATCACCAAGATATTTGTTATTGTTGTTCTCCTTGTTTTTATTTTTATTTTTCAAAAACCCATCCTTGCAAAACCAAATCAAACTCTAAGCAAAACCCAAAACGTCTACTATTTTATTTTGACCAAAATCGTGTTTGGGCGAGCAAAATCCCACGATGAGCGCACTTGGCGTTCCCCAAGCTTCGGTTGGAGTCATCCTGGGCTGAATTAATTTAACCGGAGCAGGTTAATGATGACAAATCTTTCCCAGAGGGCTCCTGCCGAGTTGTTCCGGGCTCCCGGTCTCGAGTGATGAGCCGAAATTGATTCCCTGGGTTTGCGGCGCGCCTGAAATCAATCTGCGGGCGCTCGGGAGACGCTCCCGACTTGGTCGGCGACCTGCTCTCCGAGGCGCGGGCTCCCGCCCACAAAGCGCCCCGGGCCGACCCTGCCAGCCTCCCGCCCGCAGGTCCCGGGCGCCGGGCAGGTCTCCAGGACGCCCGCATCCCCGCGGCGAACAAGACCTGCCGCCGCCGGGAACTGGTGATCCCCGCCCGCTGCGCCGAGGTCGGACCCGCGCCACCAGCACGGGCGCCCGCAGCCCCGCTCCCCCGGGACCCCCGCACCAGCCCGCGAGACATTCGCCTCACCTCGGAGCAGCCGACCGGGAACAAGCTACGGCCCGCGCGCGCAAGGCGGCGCGTCCTGGGGCCGCCGCCTCGCCGCCCGCCGCCGCCCCGGGCGGCCCATCGGCCCGGACCCCGCGCGAGCTGGGCTGAATCCACCAGCCTGCGTCTTCGGCGGCCGTGCACCGTCTGCCGCTCTGGCTCCCACCGCCTCCGCCCGCCGCCCCGGTACCGCCCCCGCGGACCTTGCCGCCGCCCATTGGCCACCACCCTCTCCCCGCCGCTGCCCATTGGCTACGATTGGCCCGCGCCCCGCCCCCGCCGGGCGCGCGCGCCGTCCGTCTGTCCCGGGCTCGCGCGATGTGCGCGGTTCCCAAGCGGGCTCTGGAAGGGTAGGTACGTCCCCCTTCTCTCCCAGGTCCTCCAGTCCCGGACGATCGCGCCAGACCCCGCCTGGCAACGAGCGCACAGCTGAACAGCGCCGGAACGCACTCCTGGAGCCTGAGGATCGTTGGCGGCAGCGACGTGCCTCCGGGCTGTAACCTGCACCAACCCGGGACACGCCGGGGCTGCGGCGCCGTGCCTCTCGGCGTAGGAGCCCGCACTCACTGGACGCTGCCTTCGGGGTCTCTGCCAAGGGTTGTGCGGGTTAGCAGGAAGGGGCTGCTCTGTACCCAGCGGCTCCTTGGGGCTGGGGGGTTCTGACGGGAACAAGGTGCACTTGTGCTGCCCACCCCCACTGTCCCAGGAACCCCGGCCACCTGCGGGAGGCCTTACCTGAGCGGTAGCGAGGTTGACCTTTGGAATGCAGGTACCCGAAGGTCCCCATGAACCGGCCCAGCTGCCCTGTAGCCCACTCACTCGGACCCACAGCGGAGTCACTGCCGGGAAGGGCTCGTAAGCTCGGCAGGTGCGGGGCTCCCCGATACCGCTGGCAACGTAGCGGGCCGCGGGAGCCGGCAGCGCCTTATTCCCGCTGCTGGTTAAACCCGCCAGGACTAGACTGAGGCGGCCAGCCCCTCCTCTAATGGAGGCAGAATTGTTCCCAAAGTGATAAGGTTATCTCCACTTCCCTGTCGTAGACAAGACCCTGGCAAAGTTAAACAGGGCGGTTTCTCCCACGTGTATTCCTCTGTGTACACTTTTTTGTGCAGTGTTTTATATTCTCTTAAAACATGGAAATTAATGTAATAAAACACGTCAGAGTAATTCGATGACATGATATCTTTGAGTTGTTCAAGTTTTGAGTTGGGGCTTCCCAACTGTCACCTCGTCTGCAGCATTTGCAAGCCCATCCTGTGTCCATTCAACACTTGAGATGGTTGGATAAAGGACCTAAAATCTCTGTCCCTGGGCCAGCCTTCTTTCAAGCTGTCCCCTTTAAACCCAGGGTGGAAGTGGCAGTCTCAGTCATCGTTTTTGCCTGAAGATGGGTTACTGAAGAAAACGCCTAACTCTTCTAGGAGAACTAAACATTTTGGTGACGTTTTAATGAAAAATACCTACTACGAAGCCTGAAATTGTGTTTGCCTAAGGCCAGCAGCAACTGTGGTTTTGAGTTCCCCCCACCCCAGGCCAGAACTGACTCTCCCAAGCTCCAGGCCCTGCTGATTGTCCCCCAGGGCTTCTCTCTGGGGGTTTCCTGCCCCAGGAGTCTAAAAAACCAGGCCCTGGTTTAATTCTCTGTATTTCTGCCAAATCCACTTACGCAGTCATCCTAACAGCAGTCTTACCTGTTTTCCTCTAAGAAAAATAAAAGGGGCAGAATTCAAAAACATAGCTGCTCTAAGGATTTGAGCTTTCTGGCTGACCTTGCCTGGTGCCTGTATCTACAGTGTTTACTTTCGGATTTAGCTAAAGGAGTTTTGTGTCCTTAACAAACCACAGTAAGATTCAACCTACAGACAATGTGTATGCAATGTGATAAATCTGAATGGCTAAATTAAGTAAGGGTTTATAGTCCCAGTCTTTCCCTCTTTTACTGCCAACCCTCTTTCAATGTAATTCCTTAAGCTGGCTGTGGTGGTATATGTCTGTAAGAGTAGGACTCTGGGAAGCTGAAACAAGAGGATTTTGAGTTCAAGCACAGTGAGATGACTTAATAAGACCCCATCTCAAAAACATTTGGGAATGTAGTTCAGAGTGAAGGCTCTGGGTTCAATTCCCTACCCCCAAACAAATGTACTTCTTGTATGTGAAATGAATATTCATAATTTGGGACAAGTAGTCATTGATAATGTACACTGTTGGGGCATTATGTCATACTCAAAAGACCCAAAGACCTTTTGTTAATTTCATGACAAGGAGCAGGGCTTAGCAGCAGGTGCTCAGAACCTCTGAGCAGTACCCACAGGGAAAGCAGGAGTGCAGTAACTCTCCACACAGCTTGGGCCCATCAGCAAGGGCCTCAGCAAGGTGCACCACAGACCAACTGCCAAAACATGTCCGGAAAACTGCCATACCTCTGCCAGATGCAGCCTATCCACTTATATAACACATGCTTGCATGGTGTGTCATTTGTACCAGGTCCTTTGCTTCTTAGAGGGGACATTGTTACAAGCAGTGGAACACATGGGCATGCTTCACCTTTCTTTCAAACTGGCAACCTTTCATAGTGAAGCATGTTTGGATATAATATTAGGAGAGAAATAGGAAGTGCCAAGTCCAGAGATGGTTCAGCTGCAGCTCAGAAAGCAGGGTCACAGGCCTAGGTCCTGTATGAGGCCAGGAGTCCTGATAGCAGGAAAGCATGTGTTCCCTTAAGTGAAATCCGAAAGAATAATACAAGTTCTTGAATAATGTGCTAAGTATCATCATGTACTTACAGGACCATATACTATCCCTAGGAGCCCAATAAATCTACCTCAGTGCTCCCACACACTGCGCTCTACCCTGTACTGGGTTCTGCTCTGAGGTTGCAGAATAATATTGTATTTACATAACAGGATCATCCTCAAGGTATAACTAACAGGTAGCCAAGCTGGGGTTTTATGTAAGAAATGATCCTAAATACAGTGTTAAAGTGGAGCATTAAAAATACTCCACTGAAACCGTACATGATGAGACCCAGATATAATCCCAACATTCTGAGAGGCCAAGGCTAAATGATTACAGGTTCAAATCCAGTCTTGGCAATTTAGTAACTTAGTGGGACCCTGTCTTGAAAATAAAAAAGGACTGAGGACATAGCTCAGTGGAAAAATGCCCGAATTCAATCCCCAATACCACAAAAAAAATAAAATTACATTTTTCTCACAAAAAATATAGGGATAATGAACCCCGGTGAGCCATGGTGAAGAGGCCTGAGACTCTGCAGTGCAGTCCAGCAGATCTCCAGCTTCCACCATTTTCTCTCATCTCCAAGTAGAGATCAGAATTTTACTTCCAGCCATCACACAGAACCTAGCCCAAGGCCCTTGATACATAGCTCAAGTGTGAGCAAGAGTGGGCGGATGAATTCTACTGAGCAATATTTGTGCTTTTCCTTATGTCTGCCACAGCAGACTTAGAGTTTGTATCTCAGTCTTCAAAATCTTATTCTTACCTTTGACCTGCACTATTCATGAACCAGTGTTTTTTGTCTTCCTTTGAAGAATTCATTAGCTAATACCTAATAATGTGGTAGTTGAATTGATTTGCATAGGGGCAGCTGCTGTTCAGTGCCACCAGATGGCGTCTGTCAATAGCGACCTCCAAAACCACCACACTATCATGCCAGGTACTAATTTTGAAGAAACCAATACAGAAAATGAATATATTCATTTGTATACTATATACTTTATGTGTATATATATTCACTTTTTGCATATAATTCTTTAAATATGGGTGATGAATCCAGAGCTGTCTCTAACTTTGTAAACTACTTTCTTTCCTAATTTTAACTGTCTTCTGTAATATTTTGGAGTTGTTAATTAATTAAACTCTAAGCAGCCTCAAAGTGCAAGACGTTTCAAAGTATGTACCTGTAGACACTTCCCAAGTGTGAAAATAAAATACCTTCACTGGGGGAAAATTAGAAAAAAATGAAATCAATATGGAGAAAATGACAAAGCAGCATATTATCCTACCTGTCCTCGTCATTCATTCATTCAGCAACCAGGGACTGGGTGCCTCGTGGCAAATACTTTGAGACAAGTCCTTACCTACTCTTAGAGAAAAACTACCAGAACATTAGGAGAAATGGTTTATTATAGTTAAATCATGTGGGGGACAAGTGTTTTGCAACATTTAAGAGTTACAAGGGAGGAATAGCAATACATTTAAAATGTCCCAAGACCAGTAGCTTCTACCCACCTCATGCTCCCATCTTACTTTCCTGCTCCTGTATAGAAAGTTCAAACTTGCTCATTCCGACATTTGGTTGTCTGTTTTATGGCTGCAGTTGTCATTTCCTGGGCAGAAACTTGAGCTGTGAGGGGGTGAGGGAGAGAGACAGGCAAAGAAAAGCAAACTGTGAGGGGAGGTAAAAAGGAAACAGGAGAAGAAAAAGCATGGCTAGAGGTGTGAATTCTGTTCCTAACATCTGAAAATTAAAATATTTAAGAATATCTTTGGGCTGAGGAGATAGTGCAGTAGAATAAGCACTTGCCTGGCAAACGCAAGGGCCTGAGTTCAACCTCTGGTTCTGAAGGGAAAAAAAGAGAGAGAGAGAGAGAGAGAGAGAGAGAGAGAGAGAGAGAGAGAGAGAATACCTTTGATATAGAAATGAACTAATATTTTAGTTTCTTTATTTTTTTTATTTTTTTGGTACAAGGAATCGAACTCAGGACCTTGTGCTTGCCAAGCAGGCACTTATGGCCACTGAGCTATCCTCCCAGCCTTCCTATTTTAATTTCAAAAGAGTAATTAAAAGGAAAATACATAAAACAAAGTCAAAGCACCTTAGTACTCCTGATGCCAACATTCCAGAAATTGAAAAAATCAAGTGTAGAGGATGCAAGAATGCAGGTTGATTATTACAAAATCTCTCTTCCTTCTTTCCAGAAATGCAAAGCAGAAGCCTATGGAAGCCACCATTTTCATCCTCCTACAAAAAAAAGTCGGGTGTTTTGTTATTGCCTAAAACTCAGTAGTCTACAACCAATCTGTTGGTTTCTCCCAAGCCTGCCTCGCTAACCATGCCCCTACTGACAAAGATACTGTCACTGCACTGAATCCAAGGCTCACAGGGGTCTCTCTGGGGCTTTCTTTGTTCTCCATGATCCAACAGAGAAGTGTTCCAGCCAGCATCTCTGTATGGATGCCACAAAGGAATGCCAGTGTCAATGTGTGTCAAGCCCTGTTAGCCTAGCACCTCTGGAAACTCTGCTTCTTGTAGTCCACATTTCAGTAAGAGCCTACACACCCATTTACCTGTGATGTGGGTTAGGGCTTCTCCCCGTGTTCCACCCACCCCAGGGCCAGGCCCTTCCCTATGCTGCCTGTGTGTCTTTCCTGCACCATCTCATCTGGCCAAGATGGCAGCAAAGGCCTCATGAGTGATTTGTCTTCCTGTCCCTAATCCACTTGCCTTGCTGTGGTGTCAGATCACCAACCTCCCCTGCTTTAAAACCCCAGAGGCCCATGTCCCTTGCCCTGCTGCCGCTAACCCCAGGGCCTCACTTGGCTTTCTGGGCTCCACATAGCCAGACAACTTAGGGTCACTGCACCTTCCCACTTTACCTGTAGCCCTGAGTCTTCTCTGTCCTGGCATTTCCCCATCTGTCTCTAGCAACCCCCATCCATTCATCTTTCTAATGCTGACTCCATGTCTTCCTTGCAACTCTACCAGGTGCAGTTCATGTCCATCTCACAACCACAACTGTTGGTAATGGAATTAAGTCCACAGGAGCACCGAGGTCCCTGTGAGAGCTATTGTGAGGCCCGGGATGAGCCTGTGGCATTGTGTGAGACTATGGCCCAGAGGAATGCACTGTCTGGTAATGGGAGGATGGGAGGGAGTACTTGGGGGATGGGAGTCCTGGAAAATACAAGTGGACTTTATGTCTGTTCTACAGGGTGGAATATCTGTTTCCTGGTGATCTTGTTATGAAACATGGTCCGTCATCCAGTTCATCTATTCTCTCCAGTATCCACCTAGCTATTTATTTCTGAGAGAAAAAATTTGAAGAGTGTGCGTTGAAGGTACATGTGCGTGAGTAACTGCAGTGAGGGTCTCTCCAACTGTGCTTCCATACCCCAAAGCAGTTGCTCTAGGGTCACCTATTACAGTATTATTGACATTTTTTCCCTACAGAATAGCCCAGAATCATTAATGACTTCCTCTCAAAAGACAAATACGTGAAGTAAAACCAATATTCTTGGACAGGATTATTTTTATTTTAGTTGTTCGAGATTGTTTCTGATTGCCTGGTAAATATTCACTAAGCACCAGCGCTGGTGACCTGTGTCCCTAGGAGCAGGATGATAACCCAGCTCCACAGGACTAACCCAGTGTGTGTATGGGGGTGGGGTCAGCATCCGTAGCTGCAACGATCAGGCAATGACTGAATTGTGGGCTGGGTTGTTTTTTTTTAAATATTAATTTTATTGAGAAAAAAGTAGCAATGAGACAGTTTCAAAACAGGTTAGTAGAAGTTACAATAATTAACACATTGTGTATTGCTGTCTTTGCAGTAGTTGTTCATAGTACAAGATGCAGACATGATATCTTGTCTAAAAACTATTAGTGCAAAACTTTCTTCTCATTGAACTAAGAGAAAGTAGCTGCATATCTATGCTATTTTGTATGCATAGATATATTTTTTTCCACTACAAAATGGACCTCATTTATATCCCCCTTTAACAAAAAATGTTTTACTAAAACATAAGATTTACAGAAGTTTCCAGACAAGCCATACAAAATAGTCACAAGCTTTTTTTTTTTTTTTTTTTTTTTAAGGGGAAATCTGCACTTGAGTGCAAAACCACGATGTTATTAGTGAGGGCCGTGATCTTCTCTAATAAAAGACAAACTTTGTGTGAGTATAGATGTTGTCCGGTTCCTCTCTCATGAATTCTCACCATGTAACACAGTGCTCGGTACATACTAGGTGCTCACTAATGTTAATAGAGTACATGCGTGAACAACAGAGTGAATCTTAAGCCTTTTATGAAGAAAAATTGTATTTTTCTTTTTAATTTTTATTTTTAAAGATGGCAAAAAAAAAGTGTTAAAATAGAAAACTGGGGATCCGACAAGACAAGATGACCGAGCTGCTGCGCATGATCATCAAGGAAACTGGACTGGGTTGTTGAAACCATCCCTTCTGTGCTCCTCACAGTTAGTCTCCATTGCTCTTCACTGTATGTTTAAGAGGGAGAGGGAGAGAGAGACAGAGAAACAGAAACAGAGAGAGAGAGAGGGAGAGAGAGAGAGAGAGAGAGAGAGAGAGAGAGAGAGAGAGAGAGCACTTTGTCCATGCCACCCATCTACATACAGACCAGCAATACCACGAAACTGGAGGTCCCCACAAGTGCAGAAAATACACCACATTACACTTCATTCGCTCTTGCTCTGATCCTTTTTAAGCTTGTAGTGGTTTACCAGCAGGAAACCACTAGAGGGGATGTATCCAGACAAGACAAGACAACATACAATTATCATCTTCAGTATTCCCACTTGGCAAATTGACTAGTATTGTTCATCTGGAACAATAAAATTAAATTTGCTGGCACTTTACTCCCACTTCATGCGTACAAAGAGGATGGGGGGGCGTTGTGTTTTTTTTTTTTTGGGGGGGGGAGGCACCAAAAAGGAAAGTGCCTCTCCATGCGCTGAAAACACTACTAGAACAGGAGCTTATTTACCCAAAACAGACTGCTTTCCTGCTTTTTTTTATAAAGAAGTGGGACTCTCACTTTGTTTCAGGTTCTTTGGAAATCAGTCTCTAGCATTGCCACTTAAACATGTATGTATTAAACTCCTCCTGTAAACCAGGCACCACCAGGAAAGACCAACTGTCTTGGTTATTTTCTCTCATTGCTGGGACAAAGTACTGATGCCCAAAACTAAGGCAGGGAAGGTTTATTTTGCTAACAGTTTGTAGAGGTTTCAGTCCATAGTCAGCTGGTTCCAAGGCACAGTGGCACAGGGCAGAGGGAGCAGCTCAGGGCAGCGGAAAAGAGTGAAACAGCAAAAGCAAAAAGGGAAGAGCAGTGATGCAACAGTGAGCAAGCCTCTCCCTTCCTTCCATTGTCTTCAGCGGCACTCACACCCATAATCCCAGCGCTAGATCATGAATTAATCACAAACTCTAGAAACCCACTGTCCATCACTACATGAGGCTTTGCAGGGACGACTAGACACAAATTGTAACACCAATGCAGTGGGCTGGCCCATCTCCTAGGTGAAATGGGATCCTGTCTAGTCTGATGGTGAAACACCTTGAAAGAATATATGGCAGGTGGCGAGGATATAAGACAACACAAAGATAAATGCTCATTTTCTAACTTTCTAAATCAATTCATCCATCTACGCAGTCATCCACCCATTATCAAACATCCTTTGTGAGCTTCCCTGTACCAAGCATTGTGCCGGGCACTGTGATTGCAAGAATGAATTCCAGCCTGTGCAGTGATGTATACACGTAACTCAGCTCTCTGACAGGCTGAGACAAAAGGATTCCAAGTTCAAAACTTGGATACCTAAGCAAGATCCTGTCACAAAATTTAAAAAGAGAAGGGCAGAGCTAGGGATGTAGCTTACTGGTTGAGTACTTGCCCAGTGTTATGATTTTTATCTAAATGTTCTCCAAAAGCCTCATATACTCAAAGTTGGGGCACTGTAAAGGTGATTGAATTGGAGACTATTATAGCTGACTTGTTATTAGGAGATGGGTTCTGGTCATAGAGGCTGATCATGTCTCTGAAGGGTGTATCTTTCTTCCTGCTTCTTTCTTTCTCGGACCAGGCCATGGTTCCATGCTGCTGGCCATATAGGGACTGAATCATCCGCAATTGTGAGCCAAAATAAACCTCTCCTCCTTTAGATTGTATATGGTGGATATTGTGTTTCAGCAATGAGAAAGTGGTTAGGGTAGATTCTGGTGCTACAGATATGGGGTCATGTGATGTGATGTTACCTGGCCATGCAGTTGACAATCCTTTGGAACAGATTCACTGGAAGAAGTTAAAAAGGTTTGAAGATGCTGGCTAGAGAATCAGCTCTAGACTACTATAATCCAATAATTTTTCCCCATAATTTTATTGATAAACAAATAACAATGAGACAGTTTCAAATCAAATTGGTAGGACAGTTTCAATAATTAACACATTGCATACATTCTTCCTAGTGCTTAATTGCTGTACAAGATGCGGACATGATATCCTATTTACAAACACCATTAGAACAAATCACTCTATTCATTAAGAGAATGTAACTATATATCTAACCTAACCACTTTAATACACAGGTACAAAATGGACATTCATTGTATCCCCTTTTTTTGTTAAGTTCCGTTATTTGAATATTAAAGATATGTAAACTCAGCAAAATATTCTAAAAGAGTCCAGTAGCCCATAATAGCATTGGGTCTTCTGTTTAACTGGCAATGTCAGAAATTATTGACCTGAGTCCCCCACAGCTAGGAAATTATGGTTGGAGCTCAGAAAACTAGAATGCTGATAATAATGCAGACCAGCTTCAGGAAGTTTCAGTTGGGAACAAGAACTCCATTAACAGTTAGCCTCCAGGCCTTGTGTATTACACGCTGGCAGAAAAGTATGTCTCATTTTGCTACATCCTCAAACTTTATAGAAGACTGAGATTAAAGGTGGTGGACTAGTTAATCCAACAGAGGAAATTTCAGAGTGGCCGAATGTTTGGTCTGTATCATGGTCACTGCTTGCTGCTTTTAGCTAAGATTATACTGAAAATCAAGAGCAAAAAGCCTACTTGAAAAGTTTTCAGTTTCCACAGAAAGGAAGTGCCTATAAAGTTGGAGTAGACAGCAGACTACAATGCCTGCTTAGGCAAAGTGCAGGGAACAGAGTTCAATCTCTGGCACCACAAGACATGCCAACCCCACCCCCAGGGCACGCTGAGATGGGGGTTGAGACTGGGTATGATGGCATGCATTTATAATCCCAGCATTTGGGAGGCTGAAAGCAGGAGGATCACTACGAGTCCTGTAGACCCTGTACTAAATACATTAAAAAAAAGTTGGTGAAGAAGCTTGCTGATATATTAATATTAAAAAACAACCAAGTACTTTACAACAGAACAATCAAGAAAGGTACTCTGAGACCACTTCAGGAGTCAGCAAGGCCCCACCCTTGGAAGGCTCAAAATTGCAGGAATGAAAGACTTCACTTTGAGGGCCCCAGGGCACTCTGCTTGAAAACAGCCACCTAAAGAATGTGTTCCATGGTATTTGGCTCATAGTCATCAGCCATCTAGACATGCAAAGACCTCTGCGGCCATGGTACAAGGGAATCCGCCCACTTCTGTAGCTCACAGCAGATCTTGTGGGGACAGAGACGTTTCTGCCCATTTTGAAAGAAGGCCTGGGAGGCCAAGCAGTGTGTCCCTGAGAGAACAGCGTGTGAAACTGAAAGTGTAGTGAAGACTCAGAAAGTTGGTCGTGACAGAAACGTAGAATGCTGGCTGAGGAACCCTGCAGGCTGTGGGTGGAGCCACCTCAAGGGAGCAGCCCTGTAGCACACACCTGGAAAGCTGTGGGTTGGGTCCTCCTAAGACCGACAGAGCTTAGATGTTGTCACATCTCGCTCTAGATGTTGGTCCTGGTGCTCTAGGATTTCATCTTTGTCTTGCTGGTTTTCCGTTCTCCTGTGGTCCCGTTGTTCTCTAGGCCTTTTGCTCTCTCTTTTGGAATAGAAAAGTTTACCCTGTGCCATTGTATGTTGGAAGTGTTCAGTTTTGTTTTTTACTTTCACAAGGGATCAAGTTTGCCTTAAGTCTCAGGGAACACTTTGGTCTTAGACTTTTAAGTAATGGTGGGACTGCTAGGACTTTGGCGATTCTTTGGGATGGACTAAATGCATGTTACTTAAAGAGATAGAAATGAGTCTTTTGGAATCCAGGGCAGAAAGTTATTTTTTATATCTGACTGTCCTCCCAAAGCTTCATGTGTTCACACATGGGGCTTTTGAAAGGTGATTAAATAAGGGGTGATAGCTGACTTACTGTTAGAAAATAGGATCAGATAGAAATGGCAGGACACTGGGGATATGAGCTGGAAGAGTACAGTGTCTCACCTTAAGGCTTTTCCTTTCTCTCTCCATTTGCTGTCCACCAGGAGGTGAGCAGCTTTCCTCAACCTGACCCTTCTATCATGCCTTCCTGCGTGGGGGATCAACTATGGGTTAAAAACACGAGTCAAAATAAACCTCTCCTCTTTCAAGGTTTGTGTGTTGGGTACTGAGTCTTAGTGACAAAGAACATAACCAAGATGCCTAGCACATACAAGGCCTAGGATTCAATCCTTAGGACATTAAAATAATCCCAGTTCCATCTGTAGTGGAAAAGACACATAAATGAATAAGTGATTCTAAAAAAGTAATGGAAGGAAAGAAAGAAAAGGAAGTCAACAAGACTTAAATCCATTCCTGCAGCCAGGAAGGGGCAGGACGCTAAGGTCAGCCTCAAAGAATGTCTGGCATTGTCCCCCATGAGGGAGGCCTGTTTGGGCTTTTCCATGTTCTTTGGAACAGTATTCTCTTCTCATTTTCACCCGCCCTCACCTTACCACACCCTGTAGCTCAGTGATAAAGAAGTCTTTATCAAGTCTTAAGTTATTCCTCCAAGTCTTAAGTTTTCCATTGTCTTCGTTCAAGGTTATAGTGTATGAAGGTTATTTTTAACCAAAATTGGAAAAGTATTTTCCATTTTGGAACTAATGGAAACAAAATTATTTTAACCCTCAAGGTAAAATTGAAAGAATTCTTCTTTTTTATTTTAAAGAGAAAAAAATAGCAAAAACAAAGCAACATAAAACAATAAAAATGGCACAGAATTTCAAATCAAGAATAGAAAATTAACAATGGTTGTTATATTATGTAGTGTTATCATCAAATTTGCTCAGATTGCAGGAAGAGTTAATGTTTAATTGATCAAACTTCTTGAAGATATTAAAGTTGGTCTTTTTATCTGAAATTGTTACATTACTAAGGTATCTTCTCTTTCTTTCTTTCTTTCTTTCTTTCTTTCTTTCTTTCTTTATTTTTTTTTTTTTGGTACTGGGGATTGAACTCAGGACCTTGTGCTTGCCAGACAAGAGCTTATCCTACTGAGCTATCTCCCTGGCCCCTTCTTTTTCTTTATCTCTTAATTTGTTTTTATATTCTGGCTACAAAGATAAACAAGAGAATACCAAATTTCATTGACAGATGTGAGAAAATGTAAAATCTAAGCCTCTGAATATTGCATAAAGCCATCTTCACAGACATAAGTGTGATTTCTTTTTTTAAAGGATGAATTTATTTTACTTTTTTATTTGCTACAGGATCTCACTACATGATTCAAACTCGTAGTGATCCTCCTATTTCAGCCTCCCCAGTGCTAGGATTATAGGCATGCACCACCCCGTTTTGAGGCCAGCACAACATGGGGCATCAGGGATCAAACTTGTGTCCTGGTGTTTGCCAGGCAGGCGCTTATGCCACTGAGCTATCTCCCCAGCCCCCATAAGTGTGATTCATAATGCTTAAATTCTTAAATATCATGTTGTCATTAATAATTTTAGATTTCTTTTTTTGTTTTTTTTTCTTGGCATCAGGGATCAAACTCAGGATCTTGTGCTTGCTAGGCAGGTATGTAAAATCCCTGGCTATGTTATATA
>NW_004524703.1:2666491-2688171 GCF_000260255.1 Octodon degus
TACTAACAGTTACTGAATTTTATAGGGCAATTCCATTTTAGCTTGAGAGAGTATGGATCTTTTTCCATTTTGTGTGCAGGTTTTACTATTATGCACCTGCTTTTCTACCTCCTTTAGAACACAAAGCTTAGATGACTATGCCTTCTTGTTTTTTTTCTTCTAAAAGAATCAAGGCACAATATCAAAGCAAGACATCGTGTGACTTCTGTAGCTGTTGTAAAATAATCTTATCCTGTAGGAAAATAGAGAGCTCTAATTAAAAATACAATGCAGAAGAAAGGAGCTATAATTTGGCTTCCAGCTTGGGAACAGCTCAGCCTTCACAGACAATGGGCAATATTATTCCTATTTATTGTTTTCAGTGACTCTCCTGTGACCATCTCAACCCTTCCAGAATCACTGCTTTTCATAATAGGATGTTTATCACTCAAGTACGATAGGTCCTACTACCAATAAGCTCACAGAGACTTTCCTATGTGGAGTCCTGAATTTGTCTCCCACTGCTTTTGGAGAACTTAGCTGACCCACCCCCTCCCCGCACAGCCCCTGCTGGTATGAAATTTCAGTCAGCTGTAGCCCTTTCTCCCCTTCACCCAGTTCCACCTCTGTGAGCACTTGGTCTGTCTGCTTCTCTGTTCCCTCTGCACCAACAGACTGGAGCTCCTTTTAGCTTTCTCTGGAACTACTGTAATAAAATCTTTATTGGTTTTTCACTTCTACTTCCCTTTCCTTCTAATCCATCCTATACTCAATTGGGGTATTAGGAATGACTTTTATATGGTTTGATGCAGTTTTGTAATTTTCTGGGCAGACTGTGTGGGCTCCAGGAGTAGTTTCTCTAGCAATATAGTCTGTACTTTTGTGAATAAACACATCATTTATCCACCTCGAGGTCCATGGACCAGCCTAAGGTTGCAGCAGTAGGCTTGAGCTTAATATCTCAGTGACACTGGATGTGGGAGGCAGCTTAAATTTTACCTCTGAAATACTCTGCAAATTTCCAAGGCATAAAGAGGGAAATTCTACTACTGCTTACACTTTCTGATATCATTCCCATGAAGCACTGCTCTCCAAATTGTCATCCATCATGTTACCAGGAGTCTTGCTCAGAAGGGCATTTTCCAGCTGAGTTTTCTAGGGAACCTCCATAGACTGGAGTCTAAAAATGCCTGGAGCCCTTCCCACCTCTTCTTCCAGGCTCATCCATCCATGTGAATGACCTAGAGCAAGTTGGATCTGTGTCAAGTTTTATCATTTATCAGATTAAGCTGTATAGCAGCTCTGGTCTTGCTTCTTCCCAGCTAGAAAACCTTGCATCATCTCCTTTCCTGCCAGCTTCACGTTCCATCTCCTTCCACAGAGGGCTAAGGTCGCCCTTCCAAGCGCATCTCTCCTGTGGTCTGCCTGTCTGCTCACCCCCAGCCCAGCTGCCAGTGCTTTTCGTTGCCTACTGTTTGCACAGGCTGATGCATCTGTTCCAATCATGCTCTGCTCTCTTCAAATCCAGCTCAGAGTGTGTGATGTCATAGAAAGTGGATGCATCTGCTTTAGAAACTTACAAGGGAATAAATCACTTCATCTTCACAATATGGGCTTTTACCATAATATCCTTGAAAAATAAAAATGAAGTGTCCTGCATCCATCAAGTATTTCCCAGTCAGCTCTAACTTAGAAGATTCTTGAAATGATTATATGGTCAACGGTAGTCCCTGCCATCTGATGCTGCCACCTGTTCCTCTTGTCCACCGGCGCTTGTCCTGCATGGCCATCACAATGGCAGCCCTGGCACCAGCCACTGACTCACCCCATATTGCTCCATGTGCTGTGCTTCCCCCAAGGCTACCTCACAACAATACCTTGCTTTGGCTCTTGCACTCCCTGCAGTCCTTGCCCTCACACTTCCCAGAGGTCAAGGGCAGGAGGAGGCCTAGCAGGAGGAGGTACCTGTATCTGCAGATGACAATAGTTCTGCCTGCTGTATACCACTGGAGGCCCCTGTGTTCCAGTTTGGGCCTTCAACAGCTTCATTCTAAAGCAGTTACTAAAAGCCAATGCATAACAAAGTCATTGTGCTTATTCCTCTCGGGTGTTCAGTTAGGGAATGTGGGGCTGAGCCTCAGACCTATTTGTTCCTCTGAGATTCAGGAGATGCCCATGTCTACCCTCTTCTGCAGTTTCTTTGCCTAATGTCAACAACTACAAAAAGACTGCTATACCTCTCTGTTTTAAAGCATAATCTTCCATTTAAATCTTTAAACACCCTAAGAAATTCTCTATTTCTAAATTTGTTTGCAAATCCACAAGTCCCCAAACTCTATCCCTCCTCAGATCTGTGCTCTTGCCCTGGTCCATATTTTTAAAATTAAGTTTATGGGTACACTTTAGACATATATGATGATCACATTCATCATAGGACATCTATAGTCATCTATGATATATTTTGATTCCTCCTTTTTTCCCAATCCCCCTCCTACCTTCAATCCATCTTCCCGTCCCTATTTACAAAGTTTTGTTTCCATGTTGTCCTCTTTTTTTTCTTTTCTTTTTCCTTCCTTCCGTCCTTCCCTCTCCCCCTCCTAGTTTCCCTTTCCTTTTGGGCAATTTCTTCCCATTTCACAATATCAATTGCATGTTTTGTTTCCTATTTAATATTTCAGTTTCTGATACCAGAGAGACAATGTGATGTTTATGTACATGTGCCCAGCTTATTGCACTTAAAAGTATGGTCTTAGGCTGCATCCATTTACCTAGAAATGCCTCAAATTTATCCTACTTTATAGCAAAGTTATACTCCATATATAAAAACCACATCCTTTTTATCCATTGCTTATTTGATGAGTGTTTGGGTTATTTCAGAAATTTAGCCTTCACAAACTGTGCTGCTATTAACATGGATGTACATATATCACTGTGGTCTGATGTTTTAATTCTTTTGAGATGATACCCAGAATAGGAATGGGTAGGTCAAATGGGACCTGTGATCTTAGTTTTCTTTTTTTTTTTTCAAAGTTTTATTGATAAACAGCAATGAGACAGTTTCAAATCTAATCGGAAGTACAGTTGCAACAAATAATACACTGCATATATTCTTCTCAGTGGTTAATTGCTGTACAAGAAGTGGACTTGTGATCCTATTTACAAACACCATTAGAACAAATCATTCTATTCATAAAGAGAATGCAACTATATATCTATCCTAACCACTTTGAATACACAGATACAAAATGGACATTCAATGGTATACCCCATTTTTTCTAAGTTCCATTATTGAATATTATAGGTGTGTAAACTCAGCAAAATATTCTAAAAGAGTCCAGTAGCCCATTATAGCATTGGGTCTTCTGTTTAACTGGCAATGTCAGAAATTATTGACCTGAGTCCCCCACAGCTCAATATAACAGCATGGCTTTATTTCCTATATTTTGTCTTCATACTTTTCTACTGGATGGTTAAGACCAAGGTAAAGCAGGACCTATGCAACAAGAGTTGTAGCTTTTTGGTCTGAGGTCAATGAAATGCCCTCAGGATTTATCCTGAGATCCTGTACCTCAGATTGTAGAACCTTTGTTAGTGCAGCCATGTGGATGAGTCACGGCCATTGCTTGGCCAATGTGCTCTCTGTGAAAGCCTGAGAGAGTGTCTTCTCCCCATGTGACTCTCCTTAGGCACACTCTACGTCATCGATCACTTTCCTCTTTGGCCCCATAATCTTCTTGATCAGAAAATTTGGGACACTACCGAGGTACATGACGTTACAGTACAAGTTCTCATATGTCCTGAGTCTTAATTGACCTTAGAAGGCTAGGGCCAAAATGTTGGCTTTCCTTGTAGCCCTCCTTTTTCTCTAATTTTGGTCTGCAAACTAGGTCGTTAACCATCCAGAAGACAAGCTTATTGTTATTATCAAACGATTTAGGCTATTAAGCTTAACCTCACTATCTCACTGCATTTCAAACATCTTAGGCATAATAAGGAACAGGTATTTTTCATCAAGTATTGATATGTTGAACTTTAAGTCCCTGCATAATATGATAAAAACATTTTAAAAATTACATTATATTTTAAAAATAGGATAAAGAATTCTATGCTTCTCATGTTTGCACATAAGTCCAAAAATCCCACCATATACAACCTTGAAGCAGGACAGTCCCACAATATTCCTTTTCCTGTCTCTTGCTTTCATTCACCACCCCCTTCTTCTTGAACATCCACCTTCCCGAGAGACATCATAGCAGTAAGTGGCATGTCATGACAAGCTGTGATCTTAGTTTTCTTAAGGAATCTCCATACTCACTTCCACAGTGGTTGCACAAGTCTGCACTCCCATTGGTACCAGAGAAGGGTCCCTTGTCCCCACAGCCTCTCCGGCATTTCTTATTGGCTGATTTCTTGATGCTAGCTGTTCTTTCTGGGTGAGATAGAGTCTCAGCACTGTTTTAATTTGCATCTCACTAATGGCTGGTACATATTTTGATTTCCACGCTGCCTCCATCAAGGAGGAGTATCATCCTGCTGCTTATCATTTGGGAAAGTTTTCCAAAATCAAAGGAACTAAATATGGAACACAGAGGTTGCCGTTTTATCAAGTTTAATTATTTCACAAACTGCAGATAACTTAGAGAAACCATCCCCCAAATCCTCCCTAAAATGACAGTAATCATTCACGTACAACATGCAGAACCAGCAGGCTGCAAAGACATCAATGGAAAGATCATCTTCAGATGATAGCGTCCCGGCTGACCTTGTTTTGTGCTATTCCTTCCTGTAGCTAAGCACTGCTGGTGGCAGCCCCATACAGGCACTGCTACGGATGCTAAGTCAGTCTCCACGGGATCTTTCATTCCTTCCCTTCAGTGGGTATTAAATAATATTGGCTTTAATAATCTCTATAATTGAGTGTCTGTAAAACTTCCATTTAGTTCATGAATGTATTTCCTGTTATCTCTCCCTCTTCTTTTCCCCACATCTTTCTCAGGTCACAGATAAGGAGAATACTGCAGCTCAGAAATTAAGTGATATAATGTGAGTTAAATAATAATAATATTAGAAATTAATGATAGTAATTATAATAACTAATAACAATATAATTGATTAGAAACAATAGTTAATAATATTAGTAGGAAATCAAACTATGTTAAATTTATATATTCTTGCAATTAATTTGATTTTTTTTTTTTCCAGAATTGGGGATTGAACTCAGGCCCTTATGCTTGCCAGGGAAGCACTGATTCCTCTGAGCCATCTCCCTGGCCCCAATTAATTTGATATTAACATCTTTTATAATGAGAAAGCATCAATATTTTATGTTAATGCCACCTCATTCATAAGCCCATAGTCTATCAATGCCATACCAAGTCTCCAGCACTTGCTTCCTTAGTCGTAGCCCACTCAAGACAGACTGTGAAACAGTCTGATGTCTTAGGGGACCCCAGGCATGAGTAATGAATGGAGGAAAGAGTGAGTGAAAGAAGAGCCAAGACAAAGTCCACGGCCTGGGTGTTCACAACAGGAGCTGTGCCATCAGGGCACGCAGTGTGCTGCTGGAGTCCTTTTGCATAATGATCGAGGACAGTGGTGATCAGCGGCTGAAGCTCGCAGAGTGGATATAGGAGCAAAGCATGATCTTAACACGAGAAGAACCTTGGATGCTTCTTGCAGTTGCAGTCAAAGAAACTAAGACCCTGCGAGTGACAGTTTTCTCAAAAGTATATGGCTGAGCTCTAGCCTGCCCCGGCCCTCTGTTGCTTATAAAGTCTGTCTCCACCTCCAGCCCATCTGCTGATTCCAGGCATGGCATCTGTATTAGATCCAGTTTCTTGGAGCACAAGAACTATAAACCAATTGGACAAAAGTACAAAGAGACAGAAATCTCTGCTTTTCCAAGCAGCTGGAACATTTCACTTGAGTTTATTTTTAGCATCCCGTGTGCACTCAGCCGCAACCATAGCAACAAAGGCACCTGGGTGAACCTTTGGGAGCTGGTCAGAGGGACAAGCACATTACTTGGTGGGAGGCTGCTTTATCTCCATGATTGACGACAGGGTGGACATGCCCTTGTCACTAGGACAGCTATCACCAGAGAAGAATGATCTCAGATCTGCAGGCCCCACCCCACGTAGGCAATACGTGACTGGCAGGACGTAGGCAGCCCTGTCTTCCTTGCTCCCTTCTTCCTTCCTCCCACCACACAAAGGTGATATGTAAATAAAGCTGAACATGTTGCTGCCCACTTTGAGATCTTGTCACGTTTCATTTTTTGTTTACTATAGTCCTTCATGAAACTGCAAAATCAGGCAGCCACAAGTGAAGCAATTAACTTCAGAACCTCAGGCTGACCTTGAGGAATGGCTTCAAAGGTGTTTGCTGGTCCTTTCCACTGAATCAAGTAAAGCATCCAGGGCCCCGCACCTTTCTCACAAAGAACAGATAGAAGGATGGATAAAGATTTAAGGCTGCCATGCTGGCTGTAGTAACCCTGCAGCCCTGGCAGGAGCTGCAGTTCAAAGCCATCTGACATACATCTCCTTTCTTGGCCAACACTCACTGGTGGTGAAGGACGCAGAGCCCATTAGGAAATTCTCCAGTTCATGAACTCCTCCACAAAGTCTCTGAATAAGCTCACACCAGGTCACAGTTTGAACATCTTGGATGAGATACAGCCCTTGGCCTTCCAATCTTCACCCAGAGACCACCACTGCCCCTTCTTTCCACAACATTGCACAAAAACACAGCTCTCTCTCAGTCCCACTCCTTGGGAAAACCATAAAAAGTATATCTAATGCTCACAGTTTCTAAGGGAGCTGACTCAGTGGAACAAGATACACTTCTGAATCCTGCAAGATTTCCCATTTCTCCTCATGAGTGGTGTTTCATGATGACCTTAGGAAATCATGAACATTTCTGCTTGAATTAGTCACATTTCCAAAGGATAGAAAGATATGTGATGGGGCCAGTGAAATAGCTCAGTGGTCTAAAGTGCCTGCTTAGACAAGATTAAGCAAACACACGGACCGCAGTTAGATTCCTTGGCGCCACATGCTGCGCCAGCCCCACCCTGCCCCAAGGGTGGGCTGACAGGATGAGCCAGCCCCCACCCCCCAAAAAAAGAAAGATATGTGATCCACTGAATTTGCTGTCCTATGTCATTCTGAAACATAGTTGTGAAGACTAAAATGCTTGATGAACATGTATCTTATATAATTCTAAATACATTTCAATAAAATCCAAAATTTCAGGATGATATCTTTATACAGATTTGGGTCTATTGGTTGCCCTGTCATTCAATCACATTTAAGGTCTAGGACAGTATTGTTCACAAACAGGTATTTAATAAATAATACATAAAGCAGGAAAGGAAAGTCATCATTATAGTCACATGGCTGGGAAGACATCTATCGATCTTTTCCTTCCCCACAAAACCCCATAAATATATAATGGTGTTATTGAACCAACTCCCACACAAATGAACTATGGCACCTCTCAGAGGTATCCCTGGTACTACAGAACAAAACCCTAAAATAAAATAAGATAGTTTCTAGTCTACTGCAAGCTGATGGAGATTGAGGCTGCCCAATGTATTGCTGCTTTTTTTTTCTAAAAAAAAAAAGTCTATGAAGAATCATACTTCTTTCAGTGTTGGAAGAACTCCTAAAAAAATGATTCATTATTTTTTAAAACACTTTTTTAAAATAAACTTCTAACCACAGTGTACAGAGCCGTATCAGATCGAGATAAGTCAATCTCCATTTGAAATTATTTGGCCACTGTGTGCTTACCAAAGGCCATGCTCAAAGGCAGGACAATGAGTGGGTCTGGGAGAAAATGCTTAGTGCAGGAGGCTGCAGTGGACAAGAAGCGGGAGACAACTCCCTTGGGACTGCGAGGGCTGCGAGGGTCATCATTCCAGGGCTGCCTGCCTGGTGCAGACATGGGACAGCAGTCATGAAAGCATGCAGGAAATAATACTGTTCAGAAAGTTCTATAACCAAAACATGTTTTTAGCAGAACAACCTATAGTGAACTAGAATATTTAGAATAGCATTTTAGAAAAGAGAGCTCTGAATGGGGATCAGATCAGTCCCTTTTGAATTGCCATAAAGAAATGGTGACACTGGGCTGGGGCTATAGCTCAGTAGCATAAGTACCTGCCTGACAAGCACAAGATCCCAGGTTTGATTCCCAGTAACACACACACACACACACACACACACACACGCACGCACGCACGCACGCACACACACGAAGGATATGATGACCACACAATTCCTTTAAGAATGGAATGAGTCACATTTCAAGTTTTACTGCTCTCTTTTCCAAAAATGAGGCCTTCTTTTTAACCGACTTCTCTCAAAATAGATATTGAATAGCTTCAAATTCTACATAAGATAATCACGGAGACAACTAAAGAAAAATGGTCACAATATCCTTAGCTCTCTTCCAAAGTGAACAAGTAGGACACAGTGACATTTTCATAGCCATGTGACACACAGGAAGTGGCACCAGACCTAGCTTCTCTATGCTACACAGTCAGACAGAACTTGGTTTCCTAAAGTTTAGGTGCACAGACAAAGAAAAACAGCAGTCACTGAGGTGCAGACAGGCATGATGTGTCCTGCATCCAAATACCCTCTGAGGACAGTGAACGTGATTGATCCGGGAGAAATTTGTGCTGGAGAAAAATGGAAGAAAGAAAAGAGCTAGAATATTTTCCAAAGCTCACCATCCTTGTAAGTTCCTCTAACCCAGAAGCTCAGCCTCCTGTTTATGCCTCTCAGTCCTTGCCTAGGGTGAAGGGTCTCTGTGGACAATTTCTCTCATGAAGCACATGACAGTTAGTGTCTTCTAAAAAGACAGCCACCTTAAGCTTATAATTGCAGATAGCATGATATAAATGTACAGACCCATCATCTGGTTTGGAGGCTGGCTATCTAGAGTGTGAGCTGATACCTCTCCAGACTTCTGGTCACCTTTTCACCTGACCATCAAAAGCCAAGGCAGCAGTGCATTTATTGAAGAAAACTACTAAAAATATGAAACTCCACTCAGGTCTAGATTCTCAGCCTCATGCTTTGAACACAAATCTCTATGCTGAGGTTCATGACCACCACCCAATTTGAGCCAGAAAGAACTGGCACTAGGGAAAGGAGACTATATAAATCCTGTCTCCCCAGTTGTTGCACTTCTTCTATGGATACTGAGATATGATCTCCCTTGCAAACACTTCTTCCTACTCATACTAAAATCATCAATGTATCTACTACAGCAGCACTTACCTCTGTTACTGTATTACAATTATTTCCTCTAAGTCAATTCATTGGTTTTAAAAACAAACTCAAAAGTCACACTTTATTCATCTTCAAGAGTCCTTCTACCCTGCAGGACTTTCCACACCGAAATGTACCTGGGTTGTATTTTTATATGATGCATTATAAAGCAGTTATCAACTAAGAAGCAATTTTGATAAAATAATTTCATAACTATGGGCTTTGTATATTCAGAGAACTCAGTGATATTCAGGGAACTGGGAAGGAACATTCTCTCATGGGGGCAAAATAAAATGAAAAAGCTAATGTAGCTCATTTTTAATGGACCCATTCAATAAATAGTGAACATTTCATATGTATTCAATAATATGGGAGCTTAGCTTGCATTAGGTTGCAAAGTGGAAAGACCAGAAAGCCTGAGCACAAGAGAAAAGGACCTAGGCCTAATCCTATGACATTAGAACTAGGGAAAGGCTCGCTGTTACAGGTAGGAGAGGATTGAAGAGTTCTTCGCTTCTGCAATTCTACAAGAGGAACTGGTTTCAATGAGCCAGATCCTATGCATAGAGCTTGAAAGAAAGTTCAGACGTTCCTGCTCCTGGAATTGACTGCCTCTGTGGCAATCACTATATGCTCTTGGGACCCCAGCTCTAGGAGACCAAGACCATGTTTAGTAACCAGGCCTCAAGAAAGAAGGACAGCCTCACGTATCCAGAAAGATCAGATGGGTGATCCATGAAGCCATGCTCTCTGGAAAGAAGCTGTGTCTCCTGGTCTTTACTTTATGGAGGCCCTGCTGCCTAATCCTACCAGAATGCTTCTTTTTAAAGACAAGGTATAACAGAAATTTTTATGTTCAATCTTATGATTTTTAAGTATTACCTGCTAGCTTATGTCTTTGAATCCTCTTCTTGAGAATTCAGCTCATATTGCTTTATAGAAATATTGTACAGTGGTATATATTAGATCCCAGAGAGTAAATACATTCAATTTAGTAACAGAAACATCCTGGGTTGTGAATTAGTGATGGGGCCATTCCTGGACTGTGATAGTGATAGGACTTGTTCTTGGAAAGTGACCGAGAAGCAAGAGTCTGACTGACTCAATCTGCTGGACATCGCAGGAGGCTTTCATGGGGCAGCTACTACTGAGTTTGAGGATTTTCTAAATAAGCAAACTGCTGCATGATCAGTAGCTATGAATGTCATTACAATGTCCAGAATCATGTAATATATGAATGGCCTTAAGTTAGAGATTTTACTTTCCTTAAAGAGGCACATGCATGGTCACATCATAGCATCATATTAATAATAACAGAAGAGTGATTTCCCCCTTGAGTACAAAGTACTTAGGGAGCAACATGAGCTGTGAAATAGTTTCTCTTGCAAGCCACTTGGAGAGTGGTTGTCATTGGAGAGCTTTACCGAACATTACCTATGAGAGTCCCTTGTCATGAATTGTCATTTACATCACTGTATGCCTTGCATTAGTGCTGGGCAAGACAAGCAAGGACCAATTTCAAAGATGCCACATTCCGTATATGCCGGGATGGCCACCATCCCAATTTTGTGCTGGACAAAAGGCACATCTGACACAACTCTGGGGACACAGAATTACCTGGACAGACATTGGAAGACTGCTGTGGGTTGAGGGCTAGGAGCCAGCTCTCCTTATGCGCTCTCCCACTTAGGTCCATGGGCTTATTGGAAATGCATATGGTGCATGATTTATGTTTGGGGCAGGGGGACTGGGGGACAGGTCCATTAAAGAGAAGAATAATTGGGCCCAAGTGCTGCAAGATTGGGGGATATGTCAATTATCTCATAGAGTCCCTCTCTGCTGGAAAGTCATATTACTACCATGTAATTTATGGGCCTGGAGAGAGTCATAAAACCATGGAGAAGAGGAAACAGATGAATCTAAGCTATTAAAAACACCCGGTAGAGCTTATGGATCTTTATCCTTTATTTTTGAAGGAGTTCTCTAAAGCCTAAATATAGCATAGAAGAAAACACTGTTGATTAATGCTAAAGACTGCCTGTCTTCTTCATGTGAATTTTGATTCACAAAGAAAACATAAATTCATCTTTCAATCCCTTTTTACTTTTTGTGTTCAATGCTTTTCTGTCTTTGACAGTTGTGTTATAATAGTGTAATAACAAATAATCTTCAGTCGCAGGACCTGAGAAAGGGCAGAAAGTAAGACTATCATCTTTTCATGTCCATCGGTAGAATTATAGAAGATCTTTTGCACACAGACTTGAGTTTTTAGACCATGTCACTGTGCAAAGAGCCTTGGAAAGCCAGGTAGAGCAGGGGGTCAGGGATATCACAGCTGCAGTCCCAAAAGCGACCATGGGCTTAGCCCATGGGGAGTGAGAACAGCACCAGCAGTCTGGAGACACCCCAGATGCATGACAACAGAGGAGCACAGGTGGGTGGCTTGGGAGCTGGCCACGTGGAGGACACTTCCCAGCACATGTAAGAATAGAATGGATACCCGTGCAATGCCTGAGCCTGCTGACTGGTGCTCCTGACAGAGGCCACCCACGTGGTGATGTCAGGTCAGGGCATAGGACAGAGGGGATTCAGCCTGCAGCACTCTTCTCACAGGCCTCCCACATGCTTCGCTTCTTAAAGCCCGATCTGAGCACATTCTCTGTAGGAGTGTTTCACTCATTGGTCCCTTCCTTTTGCCTCAGCTTTTATTCTTTGTCCCCAACATGAGTGCATCCAGCAGGCATCACCTATGCTTCCATCCCTCCTCTAAGTTAACCTGAGTCAACGTGAATTAGACTCTGTTGCACCACTGAAAACAGGTATTCTTAACACAAACACTAGCATTTTCCTCCATGTGGTCATATATTCTTCCAAACATAAACATCCAAACGCAATCATTCTAAATAAAAGCACAGGAGAAATTAGAAGCACATTATGTTTTCATTTCTTAATGTTTTATTTTCCTCATGCTCTAAATTTATCATCATTTCTCTACATATCAAGCTGTATCATGTAATGCCTTGTATGGCAAACTATGTGGAGAATTTGAAAACACTAGTGTATGTGATGGGACGTGTGAAGATATTATAGTACCAAGGCCCTTTTGTTGCACAGAAAGTGGAAGAGTACTGATTTACACACTTCAGGAAGCCAAGGAAGGCCACTCTAACTCTGAGTGACTCCTACAAAAGTATTAGATAACATGATAGCAGAGAATATACGTGATAGTACTCTATGCAGGAAGAAGGAAGAAAGTAAGACTAGAGAATGGTTGATAAAGCAGACTCACATAGCCATTACATTAAAGTCAAATGAGCCCATATCCTTCCATTAAAAGATAACATAATTATATTCCACTTTCAAGAGACACATCATAGACATAGAGACCTGAGAGGTCAAAAAGAGAAGGCATAAGATAAACTATGCAAACTACAAACAAGAGAAAGTAGATGATTATTTTATTATTGGACATAAATGATTTTAAGGAAAGAAGCATTACTACCAAGGAAGAAGAGTGCTGGGGATACATTCATATCATAAGTCTCAAAATACATAAAGTAAAAATTGACAGAAAGGGGAATAGAGAGACGCAAAATCATAATGATTTTAAAAGATGTACATGCTTCTTTCACAGCAACTAATAGAATATATATATATATATATCAGGACCTTCCTTCCTTGTTCTCTCTCTCTCTCTCTCTCTCTCTCTCTCTCTCTCTCTCTCTCTCTTTCTTTCTTTTTCTAGTATCAGGAATTAAATCCAGGGCCTTCCCATTGAACTACAACCCAGGCCTTAATATTTTTTATTTTAATTTTGAGACAGTTTTGTTAAGTCTCTAAATTTCCCAGGCTGAGCTCCAACTTTAGATCCTTATTCCGCAGCTTCCCAGAGTGCTGAGATTACAGCTATATGCCACCTGATCTAAAAGAATCTTGTGATATGCTGAACAAATTTGACATGTATAGAACACTGACCTTAAAAACCCTGAAATATAATTTCTTATCAAGTTTAAATGAAAAATCAAAATTGACTACATGTTGGGACATAAAACAAGTTCAAAAATTATAATGGATTGTTATGCATAGTGAGCATCATAGACTGTCAAAAACAAATCAGATAATCTCTATATATTTGAAAATTAATAACTTCTAAATAGCATATTGGTAATATGAGATATCTCATTAGAAATTAGAAAATGTTTTTAACTGAATGATATAAAATTTACCACACAACAAAATTTGTAAAAGGGACTAAAGCCAAATTTAAAGACAAGTTGTGTTAGAAATGGAGGTACACAAAAGATATTTGTTATGTATCTGAAGAAATTAGAAAAATTCAAAGAAAGTATAAGAAAGAAAAAGATAAAAACAAGGCCAACACTTAAAAAGAAAATAAACAGACAATAAAGAAAACTGAAAACCCAGTCAGGTTCTTTGGAAAGAATTAAAATAACACTTACTCAATCCCAGGCAAAGGACAAAAAAGAAGAGTGACACAAATAACAACAAAATACACATATTATGCAATATTAAAATAATCATAGTGTAATTAATATATTTGACAGTTTAGTTAAATTCTATAATTCTTACAAAGTGAGTCAACACACACACTGTTATGGTTTGTGTCTAGTTGTCCCCCAAAGTCTCACACAGTATGGGACGGACTTCTAGTCTTTAATTAATTGATTAATTCATGATTTAATGCTAGGATTAAGGGTGTGAGTGCTACATCCAGCCCAGGACAGATAGCCTGAATGCACCATAAGAGAGACGAACTTGCTCTCTGCTGCCATTGTTGCTGCTGCTCCTCCTATTTTTGCTCTTACTCTCTTGTTTTTTGCCACTGCTGTGTAATGTTGTTCTCTCCCATGTGCCACTCTGCCTTGGAGCCAGCTGAGTATGGACTGAAACCTCCACTAACTGTGAGCTAAATAAATCTTTCCTTCCTTCTTTTTGGGTGTTGGTATTTTGTCCCAGCAATGAGAGAACAGTAACTGAGACACACACACACACACGCCCTGAACTCATAGTTAGCTTTTTCAAAACTGTAGGCCCAATGACTTCATTAGTGAGTTCTTCCAAGCATTAAAAGAAAGATAATCCTCCTGAAAAACAGAGAGAGAGAATGTTTTCATGTCATGTAAGGAGATCAATTCACCCACCGTGCCAAAGAGCACATAAACCAAAGGTCTAGGTGGAACACCCTTCTGAGTGTTGAAGGCCTCCTCCAAGGCCACAGAGCTCACAGGTGCTCAACACCACCACTTCTAGTGTATGTGTCCCTGAAGATTCTAGCCAGCAACATAAGACCAGGAAAAGAAAACTGAGATGGGAAAGGAAAACATGGAACTCATTAGTCATAGGTGACAAGACTGTTACATAGAAAATCTAAAATAATGTACAGGCAATGTATTGGTGTAACACATTAATTTATCAAATGTCTTCAATTTAATAACAAAATTGTTTTTGTGACACCAACAGTAAGAAAAAAATGGAATTTATAAAGTGATACAACTTTGTCAGCATTAAAATAATCAGACAGCAGTAAATATAAAGAAAAATGTGCAAGAGCTTTATATAGTAACTTATTAGTGAGTTCTTCCAAACATTAAAAGATTCAACATTAAAATATCTGTGGAAATGGGAGAAACTAAAAGGAACTGAACAAATATAGAAATGTATTATGTCCCCAAGGCAGAGCTTTCAGGGAGACTTGTTACTATTTCTTGACCAAGTGGTACTTATTCAGGTATACTAAATTATGATAATTCAAACTACAAATGTATGATTTTGCCCCTTCATGCTTTCACATTATAAGGATGAATAGAATAATCTATGGTTTGATGACAAATGAATAAGTATTGTATAAAACCATATGAAATTATAATTTTCAGCTTTAAAATGGTTAAATTAATCAGGTGAGGTGACACATGCCTGTAACCCCAGCACTCTGGGAGGCTGAGGCAGGAGGATTGAAAATTCTAGCTCAGCCTGAGTAGCTTAGCAACTTACCCAGACTGAGTCAAAATTTTAAAAGATTAAGGAAGGGCTTAGATCTAGCTCAGTGTGGAAGCTCTAGCTGAAATTTCCACTACTGAAAAAGAAGGTTAACAAAAGCACTATTTATGCAGGAAATATATGTAATATTTAAATAGATAGAATAAAATTATTTGTTTCATATCACAAAGTAATAGTTGAAAGATTATACATTTACATTATCTCTTTGTGATTTTTTTGTAGCCAAATTTTGTGGGGTTTGTGCCAATGAATTTGTTTCTAGACTGAAAAATGTAACAATAATATCACACTAGCAGGAAAAATCTTGACTTGTGATCCATTAACTGGAAATTAGTTGACTTGAACTTGATAGTGATCACATATATTTCAATCTAGTTATCATTTCTAGGCTGCATGGGAAGGCATGAAGTGTGTTTTCATTTAGATCTTTCTCCTACTAACTCAGCTATCATGTCATCTGCTTGGACCAGGGCTACATGACCAATGAATGAAAACTGCGGTAGAACGTAGGTCTCACTGCAACATAGACCTGAATCTTGGGCTCGTTTCTTATTTACAGTCCGAGAAGACCGAGAGTCATTTGTTCCTAGCTTCACCAGGATGGCACTGATCCAAGGTAATTAACAAACTTTATCAGAAGCATGCTGGGATAATGTTGGAAAGGAGACACGATTGGTGGAGATGGTGTGACAAATGGGTTTGACAGTTCTGGATTGAATTCTCATCTTGATTTGGTCCCCACGGTGTGATATGTGAGACTATGTCGACCCTTTCCTCTGTGTGCATTTTATTTTTGCCTCTCTCCATGTACACCGGGTTTCAACCCTGATAAGGTAAAGATTGTGAAGTGACTTTTTACTTGTCTAGGAAATTTTTCAAAAAGACTGCACATATTATTTTTGATTGAACCAGGTAGCAATAGAGAAATGAGGAGCAGATGTTGATTGTTGATTACTCGTTAGCTCCATTTCCATCTGCTGGCAGCCTTCACTCACTTTTACTTAGGCTGTATTCATCTATAAAAACAACACATTCAGTTGGAAAAATAGCAACATTAAGTAGGCCAAAACATCTGGACACTGAGTAAATTGGCCAGATGTTTTGGTAATTTATAAATAGAGGCCACAAAATAGAGAAGTGAAAGAAAAATCCAGGATAAGAGAATAAGCAAGATTTATAACAAAGCCGCCCACTCATGCCCTCAACCTCCTCTGTCTGTGGGAGATGCAACCGGCTGGTTGAGTCATTGCTGAGAAGGTGGAATTCAAGGGACAATAAATTTTGGAACTTGTCCCTGAACAAAGAGAAATGACCTTTCATTTATTAAGAGGAAATGGAAGGTTGCCTCAGACCTTTTTTGTATTGTATCTAGAAATTATTTCTCAATTGCTCATAATTTTTGAATTATGTCTATGGGTTTCTCAGAGCCAAGCCAAAGTATCCATCCTCTGAAAAAACTAGAAGCCTTGCCAAATTGGAAATAGATTTGTTTCCCATATTGGAATTATGGATGAAAATTGCAGGCATAAGTTTTTCCTTCTTTCTTTTCTTTTTAAAGGTAAAATGCATATTGTTGTGTTCTGTTTATTTTTTTTCAGTACAATAAACTTCACTGAATAATTCTCAGTTTGGGAAAGGGCTCTAGTTTGGGAATAAGATTTTTTCCACTGTGGAACTTCTAACCTTGAGCAACTAACTTAAACCTGTTAGACCTTAGTTTCTACCTCTGTAAAATAGAAATAATAATTACATTGAAAAGGAATTTTGAGAAATAAATGACTTGGCAAATGTAAAATACCAGTAAACTCCAAGTTGAACCATTTGAAGGTACCCTTTTGTAGATTTTCCAGACTCTCTGTTTAGATAGATTTTGTTCTTTCTGTTGCTTGTGGATTGGACCTGGAAAGAATCAATTGGATGTAAATATTTCTTAGCTCAGACCTTCCTCAAATTTTTTAAAAAGACTGACTGTCATAGATTTAAGCAAAGCAAAATAGGATCAGAATGGAAAATTATGCTGCATATCTGTATTGATATAATGTGATACATATAAATAGAAAATATTTAACATGTATCTTCACTTAGTTTTTCAACAAATATTCATTGAGTGCCTGTCATAACTGAAAATGGTTTAGGTATCAGGGACACAGACCTTAATCCCTGCTCTCATAGAGTTTACATTGAGTGGGGAGGGGCACATCATAAGCTCATTAAATAGGTAAACGATGTAGAAGATAAGTGAAAATATATTTTTTCTACAGAAAAGAAATGGTATCAATTGTATAATGTAATTAAACTTAAGAATAATTCCAACCAGAACTGTATTTCAAAAGATATTGTTCCCTAGGAAAACTGGCCTTCGAAGGAGTTTGCTCTCCTAGTCTTGTATTTCCAGACATCAGGTTCTGGTTTTGAGCTCTATGGGTTTGGAAATGATTGCTCCATAAAGTGCTATAGAGAGCAATCAATTTCTGATTCTTGTTAAATCTTTGTAGAAGTGGTTCAAGTTTCCAGGTTTTTCTTTGCTATAAAAAAAATTGTTAGTTAGAAAATAGATTAATCCCACAATGGAAGGCTCTATCAAAATGCCAGGATGGATGGCTCCAGAGAAGCAGCTGAGGAAGGACTCTGGAGTTCCTGGACAAAGGACTTTGTGACCTGTCAGGTTTCTATTAGGAGGCAAGAGCTGCAGCATTCATCCTCAGAAACGACCTCGCCTCCTCCTTCGCATAGCCAACCACAGAAGATGGGCCGTATAAAGTCTCTTCCCTAAAAGTAAGCACATTTATAAACATGGGTTCTGATTCACCACACCCATTATTATGCTTTTTTCCTCATATTTGAATACCTACTATCTGTTTCCTTCCAAACTGTGTAGGTTTTGAGAGCCCAGTGATAGCTGTCTTGTAAAAAATGAGTATTTTAGTCCATATTGCCGCTCCTCCACTGTGGATTAATATGCAAAACACTCCAGTAAATATCCTATCCTGAGAACACTATCTTGCCAGACTTCACATCTTTCATACTGGTCACAAATAAAAACTGTCAACATTCATAACCAGCTTCCATGTAGCTCTCCTAGTCCCTTCGCCACACAGCTCTGTAGGAATCACCCCTGGATTCTGTGCCTTTCAATCACTCAGGCATTTTCTCTTTCCATCTTTTCTTTTGTTTTTCATGCCTCTTTTCCTTTCTCCTTTTTCTCATTCAATTTTTTATGTTCTATCATTGACTTGTTTTCCTTGTATGCAAACATGTTTACATCTCTCCCATTTTCAAAACAAACCAAAATGCCACCACTACCATCATCACAATCTCCACGTCTCATAGCTCAGCATCCCCCTCCAGGTGCTGCCCTCTTTTCAGTTGCTTTCTCAAGCTCAACAGGATTGTCTTTGGAACTGTCTTCACCATTTACTTCCTCATCCTCTCTAGCAAAATGCAACCTGACAACTAGCTATTCTTTCTTATTGCTAAGACTTTTCATCTGACCAACGAATGTCCAGTTAGCTGTGAAATCCAAGGATACTTTGAGTACTTCCATTGGCCTTTGCTAAAACAGGGCAGATCACCATGTCTTGCAGCAACTGCATAGTCTTCTCCACCACCATACTGCAGATGCAGTGTGTATGAACAGTCTATTCGATGTCTTTCTACAAAAGCATCTTTTCCTTTTGGTTTCTGAGATAGTTCTTGCTCTTAGCTTTTACTATCATTTGTCCTCTCCCTGTCAGTGTCTTTGCTGGCTTTTGCTTTATCTCCCCTTTAAAGGTTGAATTTTATAGAATTCTGTAGCCGGTCTTGGTTTTTTTGTCTCCTTCTGATAGACAGGCCCTGCTTCCGAGGCATTCGTGCTATGCACCTGCAGGGAACTCCACCTCAAGATCCATGCTCTGTTGTCACCATCTTGAAATTCTCATTTTGGAGGAGAAAAAAAAAAAAAAAAAAAAAGCCCAGCTTGAATTAGGACCTCCAAGCCTTTTTATTTTGTACCAGATCCCACCAAGTACCTGGCCTGTGCCACATGGGACTAATTCCTAGGTACTTTCCCTCTTCCTTGGAGGAATGAATCAGAAAATTTTAACTTCTTTAAATCTTGCCCAGCCCTGCACACATGATTAATTGCAGGCTGGTGACTTACTGCCCGAAGGCCTCTCTCCTTTCTTTCTGCTGGTGAAGCCATCGTTCCTCTGGAAGCAGTCTTGTGTCTGCTTCAGCAAGCAGACAAGCACTTTCTTGTGCCCTGAAGTGCTACAGCACAGAGCAAGGCTCGGACACGGTGGCTCGGGAAATGCTTGGAATGGGTTTTACTGATGTGCCCTCACTGGGGCTGTGGGAACATCTTTCAAATGCTTCTGTGGGATGTTTGCTGAACAAGATGGCTTCCTGGCAAACCCATCAGCATGGACTAGCTGAAAGATATGCCATCAGGTACTGGAACCTATAACAACAGCAAGAAGCCATCTCATTAAAATAAATAGAATTCTACAAACCTCTCCAGAGTCATGATCTTTACAAAGAACGGTAAGTTTCAAACCCTCTTTATGACCCCGCTAGTTACCGGAATCTACACTTTGAAATTGCTCCCGGTTATCCTGGGCACATAGGAGTATGTTGGCTGCATTCTCCACGGCGAAGTCATGTGCCTATTTCACTGGAGAATGGGGCCATATTATTAAATAGGATATGAAATAGAAGGAAACATAATGTAGCTCTGGCTTATGCCACTGCTGATTAGAAGCCAATTCTTGACAATCCTGACATTTGTGATGGTGTTAAAGCTCAGGATCTTTATTAGAGTGAAAAAATTACACCTCTTTTCTGACATCAGTGTCAAAAGGCAATAGAGAATCATTAAAAGTTATTTTTAAAGTTTGTTTTACCTTACATTGTGCTTTTTGTATTTCCCTAAAAACTAATCAAAAATATAATGAAGACTAGTAGTAATTATTCTCAATACATTATTGTTTCTCAAAATATTGGATTAACAAACTCAAACCCACAGTTGTTTAAAGAAGCAAGTTAGTAGTACAATTTGGATATGTCAGGCAGAAGTTACAGCTATTGAGGAAATTTAACTTTGTGATTCTTAGTAATTGCTCTTATTTCTGTCTCTGGGTTGTTATCCCAGAAATATGATTTTTTTCCTATACCTCAGATTCTACTTTTTTAATCCATTAAGAAGTCTTAAGAAGTTGTCATCATACTAAAAGAAAATCAACAAAAATAAAAACCTTGTCAGCTCTTCTTTAAGTCCTTGCCTGGTCTGGGCATCAGTTCTATTCTTACCACTCTCTACTCCAGTCCAGGCCCCAGAATCTCCTAGTCCTGATATTTCTGTTAATCTCTCTCCTGGTTTCTGTTAAGCCTAGGGGTAGCTAAAGGTGGACTAGAAGGAATTTAATCTTATGTTCATGTAGAAGCAGATAACAACCCAAGAGCAGGCCCCTGAGCCTGCCTCGAAGAAGTGTTCCTAAAGAAAGGAGTGCCTGTCTGCGTGATCAAGGCCCACACTCCTCTTTGTAATAATATGTCTCACATCTAATTACAGAACTGGGACCATTATCAAGGGAAACAAAGATGGAGACTGGAGACTGTCTTGGTTACCTTTCTCTTATTGCTGGGACAAAATATCCGACACCTGAAATTAAGGAAGGAAAGGTTTATTTAGCTCACAGTTAGTGGAGATTTCAGTCCATAGTCACCTGGCTCCAAAGCAAAGTGGCACATGACAGAGGGCAGCCATTCGTGGTGGCAGAAAACAGCAAAAACAGCAAAAGCAAAATGGAAGAGTAGTGGCAACAATGGAAACAGAGAGCAGGTCTGTCTCCCTTATGTTGCACTCAGGTTATCTGCCCCAGGCCAGGTGTAGCACTCACACCCATAATCCCAGAAGCACTCACACCCATAATCCCAGCACTGTATCGTGATTTAATCACAAAGCCTAAAAGTCTGTCCCATGATTGCATGAGTCTTGGGAAGGGGGGCAATTAGACCCAAACCGTAACAGAGACTTTGATGCTCACATTCAGAGCTCCCCTCGGCCTTCTCTTCCTCCCTTCATGCACTATAGAAAGCAGGTCACTCTGCAGATGCCTGGGAGCCGTGTGCTCTCCAAGTTGGTGCCTATTCTCCCCTGACCTGAAACATCTGTAGAGCAAGGTGTAAAGAGCATTCTGGCATGGCTACTTTTCCCCTGCACAGCTGCCTGTGGGACAGAAGCTGATGTCCACCCTGACCATGTGCAAGACTTGCCAAGTTCTTCTCAGGCACTCTCTGCTCAAAAAAAGTTGTTAAGAGGAGTCACTTTCCATCACTGGAGCTCTTTTGAAAGACCACTATAGGTCAGAGCGACATCAAGTAGATACTACTGATTACGGATTTTTTTTTTTTTTTTTT
>NW_004524703.1:2688271-2695047 GCF_000260255.1 Octodon degus
GCTGCACTAGGTAGCCACCTTGTATGAGCTTTGGGTTTAGTTTTCTTTTTCTAGAAGCTTTAGGCTCAGCATTAAGTTGTTAATTTTTTTTTTTTTTTTTTTTTTTTTCTGAATGCCTTCAGGGCAGGTTTGGCTGGCTGGAGTGTTGTGGGGATCAAACTCCAGCAACCTGAGGCTGACAGCTTTGTGGAAGCAGCCACTTAAAGAACAGAGCTAGGGCCGGGCCCCCATACTACTGATTATGAAGGCTTCTACTCAGAGGCTAAAAATGACCATCGCTGCCCCCTTCCACCACCACCCTCTGCCCGCTGTCCACAGGCCAGATGCCTGGGGAGAGTCGCTACTTTGGGATATATAGTGGCGCTAGGCAGGCTCTACCCTTGATCGTTCCTTGAATAAATTGTGCTCTTTTACTTTGCATGATCTCCATACCTGTGATGCCCTCGACCTAGAATGTTCTTCTCTAGGTGGATGAGAGTTCAGGACTCAGCTCATAGTGGAGGCCTGTTCTGATCCCAAACTGAGATAGCACTACTCTTCTTCATATTTATATACTCGGCAGGTGACTGTCTCTGTCAGCTCTTACTAAAAAGGTCATTGTACTTGTCATCTAACAGTTCATGCCATAATTATCTCTATGCCTTTAATAGTATGAGCTTCCATTGCCTTCATAGTTTGACAAAGCAGGAAGGAGGAAAGGAAAAAAGGAAGAAACAAAAGACCAGAAAAATAGGAGGGAGAAAGGAAAATGTAAAGAAAGTGAGGGAGAAAATAAAGGAAGGCATGTTGAACACTGGGTAATTTTGTGGTCCAGCCCTACAGATGGTGATATTGTAACCCTGTGTCTCTAATTATGACACTACCACCACCAGGTGAACAGTCAGTGTGGGTTGCAGATGGATATACACATCTAGCAAATTGGTTTGCTTCACCCATGGTTAATTGAGAAAACCAAAAATAACCCTCAAATCAACTTCTATTGCTTTATAGAAATATAACCCTTCTTAATACTATAGCATAACTCTAACTGAACATTAATTGCTCTTTAGATAACAATCTTTAAAGAAATAAACAATTTAGGATTAAATTCTATCAAAGTTTTTTTTTTTTTCAAGCCAATGACGAGGCTAAGCTTGTTATAAAGTGCTATAGGTTCTA
This sequence comes from Octodon degus, assembly GCF_000260255.1. Classification (NCBI taxonomy): domain Eukaryota; kingdom Metazoa; phylum Chordata; class Mammalia; order Rodentia; family Octodontidae; genus Octodon; species Octodon degus. The sequence goes on from NW_004524703.1 coordinate 2,689,430, forward strand.
CTTATCCTGAAAAGGTCAGCTCTAATCATCAAAATGACAACCTCAGTGCCCAAAAGAAGTCTCTGGAAACCTATCAGATTGGATGCTAGACCCGAAACTCAGTTGGCTCTTCAAGCATGACTGGGAGCCGAGATCTGCCCTCTTAAGTGTCCCTGTCCATTGAGGCCTATGTGTGTCCATCATGAGCCACTCCCAAGCTTCCCCAAGTCATGGGACTATCTTGTAAAGTGATATAACTGGTTTTTAGGTAGATTGGCTATCAAGATTTATAAATTAATACATTGATTACTGATGGCAAGTTGGATTTACTAAAAACATATCATTCAACCCAAATCTCTCTTGATGTTTCTATGGATAAAGTGGTGAAGTCCAAGCCAAACAAATTTCTCTTAGTGGGAGTCAAAGTGGTTGAGTTATCAGTAGTCATGTCTGGGAAGCACTGGCTAGTAGCTTGGGGTCAATATGAAAGAAGACCCTGTGAATATCACGGAGCTTGACCCAGTCCTGGTAACAACTGTACTCACTACATCCAAGGGCAGAACCTATCATCCTCATTACTGCAATGTGTCCCATTGGCTCAGATAAAAGAAGTAAGGCAGGGAGGAGATTGGAACATCTTTGTTTGCCTCAAAAATGAAGTAAAATAAAATCACACAAGGGGTATAGGCAGAAAGACTTTGGGAATTAGGCACAGGGCTCGGTGCAGAGCCTTTGCTGAGCAGTGCAAAGTACCAACCAACCAAATAAACAAACTAAAGGCAACAGCTGAAAACTTAGTAGGCTCTTAGGGCATTTGTAATTTCTTCCTACAATTTTTATTATTTGTTTCTTTTATGCTTAACCTTAAAATAGTATGAAAGATATTAAGATTATCTTGTCTCAGTATCCAGTGAGTGAAGGGTGAATGTCTAAATGTGTACAAGTGCTCTTCTGGGACTTAAGATTACCCACCCTTGCTCTTGATTTTCACTCTAGAGGCCCCAGACTCCCAGACTGGTCACCTGCCCGGAGTCTCTGCACCTTGCTTGCTATCCTAGGCTCTGTCCTGCTCTGAAAAGCACCTGCAGCATAGCACTGCCTCTTGGCCATGCTAATTAGTTCTGGAGCTTATCAGGCATTCTTGGTCTGCATTCTGTTAAAGGCAGACTAGGATCATATGACAATTCTATTTTTAATTTTGGGAGGACTCCCTACACTATTTCCTAGCATGGCTACCAATGCACAACCCCAACTCTGAACCAAGATTCTTTTCTCCACAACCTCACCAACACTTTTTACCCCTTGTCTTTTTTGACAACAGTTATCTGAATAAGTGGGAGATGATATCTCATTGTGGTGTTGATCTTCATTTCCCTGATATTGGTGAATCAGAGTTGAGCACCTTTGCATGTTCTTGTAGTCCATTTGTTTGACATCTCTGAAGAAAAGTCTATACATGTTCTTTATCCATTGTTTAATCCAGCAATTCCACTTCTAAAGAAAATTAAATCAGTATCTTAAGAAGATATCTACACTGCCATGCACATTCCAACAGTATCTACCATAGCCAAGATATGGAAACAACCCAAGTATCTGCTGATGAATGAATGGATAAAGATAAAGTTGTGGCATGTACCTATAATGGGATACAATTCAGCCATAAAGAAGATGGGAAGCCTGCCATTTACCGCAGTGTGGATGAACCTGGAGGATATTATGTTAAGTGAAATAATCCAGACACAGAAAACAAATACTGTGTAATCTTACTTATATGTTAACTACAAAAAATGTTAAATTCATAGCAGTGGAGAGCAGAGATAAGGATAGAGGTTGCCAGGGGCTGTGGAAAGAGGCAACGATAGGAAGATGCTGGTCAGTTATGATGAGGATGGACTCTGGAGGGCTATGAGATTCAAATTAATAGGGGCCGGGGAGATGGCTCAGTAGAATAAGCACTTCCCGCAAGCACAAGGGACTGAGTTCAATCCCCGGTTCCGCCAAAAAAAAAAAAAAAAAAAAAAAAAAAAGAGAGAGAGAGAGATTCACATTAACGATACTGTATATGATATTTGAAATTTGTTAAAACATAAGCATTCTTAGTGCAAACAAACAAACAAGAAAAGTAGGTAAGAAGATGGGTCCCCTCCTCCACCAGTGCCCCATAAACACAGCCCTAAGAGAACTTTGCAGCTCAGTTTTTGCTTAGAACAGAGGACATACTCTTTCCGCTGAACCTTTAAAAACATGGTTGAATAAATAGAACAGTCTTTAAACAAAGTTGGAGTGGCCTGCTCACTCCCTGGCAAAGCTGCGGCCTCTGGTGATTCATCCCCACACTGTGAAGTGGGGAGGCTGCAAGAAACAGAAGCTGCCTCCAGAGGCTGGGAGCTTTGCTGGCTCTTGCACTGTCTCTTGCCGCAGCATGCGTGTGCCTTGTGCTTATTGGCAGAGCCAATCTGCAAATGAGTCACCTGTGTGTGCCCTGAAAAAATTATACACAAACCCAGGCTTCCTCGTTGGGCAATTAAGTAATTAATTGAGAGCCAAGGTAAACAGTTGAGTCCAACATCTAAACTTCATTAATTACTGTTTATGGAACCCACTGAACAGCCTGTGAGAGAAGGGGCCACCTAGATGGAGAGGTTCTTAGAGCTGCGGGCTGCTGTTGTCGGAGGGGGCTGGGTTCCACAGGGAAAACTCAGGGCTCTGTGTACTCTGCCAGCTACTCATTTTGGCATTTTAAAGGAAGCCGCTTCATTTCTCTGCAAATCTAATCCAATAATGCAAAATCATTAAGATGTTTAAGACTTTTTGAAATAGGCCAGGGCTAACCAGAAGCCAGCAGTGCATTAAGAAGCCAGAGATGTGGTAATAGTGCTCACAGAACATAGATGAGGCTGCATTTAAACAAACATCCCATAACTCCAAGTTCAATTCAAGCTGTCTTTTAAAGTAGTTGCTCTGGAAGCCTTTGCCAGTCTTCACTTCAGTGCAATAAATATTTATTGAACACCAACTGTGTTAGGCACTTCAGGGAATAAAAGGATGAAAAAAAAACCCTCATTTGTAGGGAAGCTGCTGTCTAGCTCTGGAACTGAGACACAACCAACCAACCAAGGCCCTGGAGTAAGCACTAGTAAGTGTTCAAAAGGAGAGCCCAAAGGGGAGGTGAGATTGCTAAGGTAGGAGCTAAGTAACTAATTTAGGGAGTCATTGGGGAGGGTCATGCGAGAGAGCCATCCTTTGATAAAATTTCTGAAAGACAGTCATGTAGGTTTTCGAGGCTTTGTTTTAATTTTTCCAGGAATGGGAAATAGAAAGAGATAAAAATTCATCCCAGGCAGAGAAAACGATGTGCATCAAGAAAACAAGGAAGGGAGCTCCCGAAGTTTCTCCCGGCTCCACCTTCCCCTTTCCCTGTCCATCCAAAGCCCCGCCCCCACCCTGCTGCCTCCACGCTTCCCTTGTGTTTTTCCAGGGTGTAGACAGTAGCAGCACAGCACTGCCAGGCAGAGTGGGAGCTGAGGCAGGAGGCTAAGTTGTAGGTGGCTGTGGAAGCGGCAAGCACAGGCGGGCAAAGAGTCCCGTGTGGATCATTAACTCACTCATGGCTGTTTCACGGAACACACAGGTATGCAGCGCCCACTGAGTCTTTGGCTTCGTACTCATTCTTGGGTAGGGTGGAAGAAGCCATAAGTGGTTCATGTCTTCAAGGTGCTCATAAACAGGTGGAAGCTGAGGAGCAAGTGACAACACATCCGGGAGGGACTAAGAGGCAGGAATAACTGAATCACAGCAGGACTCCTTGGCGGAGGGAGGTTCTGGGTGTCAGCGCTGGCTACAGGCTCTGAGTGGGGGGCAAGGCAGTGCCTTGAGAGGCGTCCTGGCTGCAGCTGTGGGTGATGGGAGGAAGGTGCGCTGAAACACAATGCAGACTTGGGCTTTCCGAGCTAGGCATTCTTAAGATTCACAGCCAGTGGGATCATTACTTATTGCTTTTATTTTGCAGTGCTAGGTACTAAACCTAGGGCCTCCTACAAGCTGTGCAAGTGCTGTACTGCTAAGCTACACGCCTAGGCCCACAGTCTACATGATTAACAAGAATCAGAAAAAAGCTGACTTTTCCTGAGTAAGCATTTTATTCAGAAGCATATGAACTGATCTGTACACCTCGACTAACCAAAACAGAACAAACAACCTCAAAGATGATAAACTGCACGAACCTCATTTTATCACTGATGGTGGGTTAAAATGGCATTCCTACCAGGACTGAGCCATCTCTTCCTTGGTTTCAGAATTACAGCGAACTACAAAACTTTACAGTTTATTACATTGGCCCCATGTTCATCTAAAAATTTTTAGTAATCAAGATCCCATGGGGGGCTGGTGAGATGGCTCAGTGGTCTAAAGCACCTACTTAGAACAAGCTTAGCAAAGCACAGGGACCGCGGTTCAATCCCCCAGCACCACATGCCAGCCAGCCCCGCCCCCTGGTGGGCTGAGCTGGCCACACACACACACACACACACATAAATAAATAAATAAAATTAAAAAAAAAAAAAGATCCCATGGGAAGGGGTTGTTTCCGAATTTTTCTGTCTTAAGTCTCTGCCAAACATCAAAGAGGAGGGACTGACTGACATTTCACTGGCCATGGAAGCTCTGCAGCAACCTGAGTTCATAGGCGCTGTAATTTAAATTGATCTTGCTGCTGCCTATGCCCTTAGGGAGCTGCCCAGCTGGCTGCCCTTAACCTGGCCCACCTAAAAATAATTCCTGCCTTTGAAGAGAGCAGAAAGAGAAACACTCGGACTGTCTGCCCTTCATCTTGAGCAAGGGAACAGGGACATTGAAGAGTCCCTTCATGGGGCCAGTCGAGGCTGCCCTCCACTGGGGCTGGTGGGGGTTGGGAGAAAGCCTGAGCTTCCCATGGGATATGAGGAGCAAGACAGGGGCGGGGGGATTATGGGAATTGCCCAACTGGGGCAGGGAAGCCCTTACATCCTCAGTTGAATGGAGCTCAAAGAGAATAATGCACTTAGACAAGAAGTGTTCTTGTCTGACAAATCACCAAAGTTTATTATATATCCAGATAAACACAGTGTCTTCCAAGAGCTACCTTAAGGAGTTTGCCAGTTACTCCCCCTTCACTGATCTCTTGCAAAGCTTACCTGAAGACCCTTCCTGGGAGGCAGCCATTCTATCTATGTTACCAACTGTTCTGAAAGAAGTCAGACTTTAGCCCCATGCTGTGAAGCCCAACACCACTGGAGGTGCTGAACACAGTGCTCATCAGCTGGGGACACCTGAGCTGCAGCAAGAGCCAAGGCACTGGGCTCAGGGCCACAGCGTGCTAAATCAAAGGTAAAACAAAGCTTAGATGACACAGAAGGAGGCTGATGATTAATTCTGGCTGAAGTCAGAGAAGTTTCTATGAAACAGTTTCCTTTTGAAGATGCTTCAAATGGTAGGATCTCTCTCTGTCTATCTCTGTCTCTGTCTCTGTTTCTGTCTCTCTGTCTCTCTGTCTCTGTCTCTGTCTCTGTCTCTGTCTCTGTCTGTCTCTGTCTCTCTGTCTCTCTCGGTCTCTCTCTGTCTCTCTCTCTCTCTGTCTCTCTCTCTCTCTCTCTCTCTCTCTC
>NW_004524703.1:2695147-2704367 GCF_000260255.1 Octodon degus
TCTCTCTGTCTCTCTCTCTCTGTCTCTCTCTCTCTCTCTCTCTCTCTCTCTCTCTCTCTCTCTCAATAATTGCTTTTGTCCTTTTCCTTTTGGAGGGGCACAATGGCCTCAGTATGAAGATGAAAACCTCCATCCCAATGTAAGTAGATAACAGGAACACCAAGGAGCTTGACTTTGGCAGGTCAGGAGGCTGTGCTCACAGTGAGCAGAGGCTTCTGCAGCATCTGGAGCCCACCCTCCTTCCTTGGATTCCCCATGCTTCTCTCTGATTCATATTCAATTCTCCCCTTCCAAGTCTCTCTCAGGCTGGAGTCTGAGGTTGGACTGGTAGGACCAGACACTTTCTGTGTTGCAGCAAACCCCAGTTACTTTTAGCCAGGAGCCTTCTCCTCCTGAGCACAGGAGAACGTCCCATCCTCTGGGCCTCACCCAGTTTCCAGCCCCACCTGCCTTGTCCACCCGCTGTCCATAGGGAACGCAGAGGTCAGCTTTCTTCCGTGGGTCCTGCCATTGCATAGAAGAACAAAGATCCACCGATCTCCTCTACTTGACAGTGAAGGTGCAAGTCTGAGAACCAGGCTTCCACAATCAATTCCACCTTTGTGAGATTCATATTTGGACATTAGGTAAAGGGTGGACTACATGGACCTGCTTATTCTTTTTGTCTAGTCATATAAGAAAGAAAGGCTCTGCAGCTTTGAGAAGGAGGGAGGGAGCTGTCCAGAGAGGCCTCTCAGGCTCAGAGCATAGATTTGCTGTCTTGAAGCTAAGACTCATTTCTACCCATGCACTACACACTCCTCTTCCTGTTTCTCTGCTGGCCATGGGATGGTTAGGACTTCATTCTGTGCCTGGTGATCCCCACTCCATTCTACGTGTTGCAATTCTCTCTCCCTGATCTAGTGCTCTGAGCTCATCTTTCAGGCCAGTCCAGCAATGTCCTACTTGTGCTTTCCATATTTGTGAGGGAGGCAGGCTGGGTTGGAAAGGAAGCAAGCACCTCGCAGAATAGACACTCAGCATTAGGGCCAGAAGTCTCATTGATCTAGAATTTGGCCCTGCTAGGAAAGCTTTCACAGAAGACTAAACTGCTCAGGCTTTTTAAAACATTCCATGAATGGTTTGGGAAATTCTGTCAGTATTAATTTCAAGAGTTAGAATGGGGATTGGAGTTGGGCAATTGAGAAATGCTGGCCTGTGTTTTAAGCATCTTTGTTACCCACTGAGATTGAGTAAGAGTGTGAAGGAGGAGCTGTGGAGGGCAGCTGGATCCTTGAGGTCTGCCTGTCTCTGGACAGTGGGACCCAGACACACTTCTGTGTGGACCACACCCTGCAGTTTGTAAAGGCTCAGACCCTGGTATCTCTCTGCTGTAGCACACTCCACCTGTGAGCTGGCTCCTGGGAAACATATGTGTTAGGGCATGGATAGGACCTTTTCTCTGATCGTTGGCTAGTGGAGATGCATTCCTTAAGTAGGGGAGTTCAGCAGAGGAGCAGGAGGGGCAATGACACATTTGCCAACAGTGTTTAGTGTAAAGGATGGGCAACCCAGTGGAGAAGAGGCCTACCAACCTAGAAATCCCCTATGGTCATGCCCCTCCATGTCCTTATCTACAAAATGAGAATGACAATAGAACTTATCTCATGGGTTATGGAGAGGACAAAAAGGTACAATGTGGATGAAGAGTTTGCACAGTGCTTAGCTCACTGTAAGCCTCCATAACTACTCACAAGAAGAAGAATGGTGCAGTCCCCTGTACCTGCATGTCCTGCTTCTTCACTGTCGTGCATTGCTTTTCCCAGGATGGGTAGCTCTCGCTGCTTCCTCCCTGGCTCTCCTTTCTCCTCACTTAGGCCTCTTGGCTGTTGTCTCCCCAGGTCCACCCTCCTCCCCGGACCCATGCTGCCAGCTGTGGCTGCTTCTCTTCAGCTTCTCCCTGTCCTCTGTGTCTCCATTGATCACTGTAGCAAGTCAGGATCAACCATGGACCTGCGGGCCCTGGCTCCTATGGACCCAGCTCTGTGGGTTTCCCTATTATTTCTATCCTCACCCATACTGGATATGAAACAGACATGACTGGCCACAGCCACAGTATATAGGAAATTGTCTCTTACTCCTTCACAACTGGTCCACCCATGGTATTTGAGATAGTCTTGAGCTTGAGGCCTAGATTGGACCATTGGACCATGTAATTGCCCAGTTACCAGTTGTTTAACTGTAGTGTTTAGGGAGTGCTGCCAACAAAAACAGTCTATGCATATTCAGCTCAGGGACAATATTTTCCTAGTACTTTGGGTCTGCTGGTTGAATCTGAGGATGTGTGTGAATCATACCGCACCAGGCCACCACCCAGGCCAATGCCTCACACACCGCAGGTGGCTGCCAAGCTTGTGTTGGGTGAGGGAGGGGAGTGCACACGCCTGTGCCAGGGGGCTCTGTGGCTCTCCAGGCTTCCTCTGGGGAACCATCTGCTGTGCTGATGGCAGAATGTGCCCAGCAGTCACAGTTGGTACCAGGAACTGCGGTCTGCAGCTGACTTTGGGGGCAGCCGCTTCTCACCAGACCTGCCAATGGGAAGCACAGGGCGCAGTTCCCAGAACTGAACAGCATGCTGATCAGTGCTTGGTGGGCTCTCATGAAGAGCTCAATGCACTTGGAAGATGGTTTTTGACACAGTGTCGTCAAGGAAGGAGAGTTGCTGCTTGGCGGAGATGTGACTCTAATTGCAGGGGACGTCTGGTCATCACTGGCCATCTTTCTCAGGACTCCGTGGTGGCAGCCAGCTGTCCTGGCATATGCTAATTTCTTTGGCCTTCTTCATTAACCAACCACAAAGAAACAAAGTATCCAGATGGCCAAGTTGTCTCTTGGCTGGCATACGACTGAAACAAAGTTCTGAATAGGGTTCAAGCCCTGTGGAGACGCTGTCCCAAGGGGTGAGGAACTCATGTCCTGGCTGGTAAGTGGAGAGCTGATTTGGGGGGCCCATGTTCTCCTTTCACACTACCTTTCTCCCACAGAAAGTCTGATGTGATGTCCCTAACCTTCCTGGTAAGGAGCCCGCTCAATTGGAAATATCTTATGGTCCCTGAAACAGTCATGCAAATGATTCAGAGCCCAGAGAAAGTTGTTATCCTGGTGTCTCAGACCTCCCCAGAGCCCGTGCCCAAGACAGTGTGATCAGAAGGCCTGTGCTGGCCAGAAGTTCAGTTCAGATGATAGCAACCTCCCCCCACCAATGATTCTGAGGCAGCACAGCAGCTCAAAGTGACAGCAGATAAAACCTGATTGCCACCACTTCCTCATCTCCAAACTCACATGCAAAGCAGAGCACCCACAGCTCACAGCCTGTGTGCTGCAGAGAGCTGACCGTGCTGACAGCTGGCACAGCACAGGCATTGTAGTTCAAGGAGCAACAGGAAGATCTCTCACCTGAAAGGTCACCCCCACCCAGAGTCCTGTACCTATCAAGCACCCTTACTATAATCCATGATTAGAATTCTTCCCTGCCTTCTCTCTCTTTGAAGATTCAGTACCCACAGGTGATAAGCAAGTGAGACGACTTGCATTCTAGGCTGAATTCATGTCACGTTTCTACTTGGTCAGAAAAGATCTAGAACAGCCTAGGTGCAGGTCTTCATGGTTTCTCTTCCAGGTGTCAGGCTTCTCAACTGCCCTCAGGACCAGCACTTCTTAAACAATGGCATTTGCTTCTCCAATAGGCCTCAGCCTTCATGTGTTGCAGGTTATGCCTTGTCTAGCAAGAGCATCTTGTTCTGTTGAAGGTGCCCTACGGTGGGGCATTCCATATGGCTGGGCTCGAGGTCACAGGCAGGGGTGGGGGCTGACTGACAAGCCCACACTTCTCTCAGATGCAAGTTCTGCTTGTGCTCTGAGTGGAGGACAGAGCCCAGCATGGGAATCTTTGGTTCCCAAACACATCTACTGCTTCTCAGCCTTTGGCACTGTCTCATCTCTGTCCCTTTGCTCAGGACTCCATCACCCTTTCATGTCCCCAAGGGGCCTTTACAGGACCCTACAGAGAGTGAAGAAAGCATCCAGTTCCTAAAATCAAGATCAAACTGGAAGCCCTGAGTCATCCAGGCTGCCTTGTCTGCCCACTTCCTCCTGCACACTTGTCTCCCAGGCCTCATCGTTGAACTGGAACTGCAGAATGAAACTTTAAAAATGAGATTTTTTTTTTTTTTTTCCTTTACAGATCAGTGACTTCCTCAGGCCTGGAGCATAAAGATCTTCCCTTTCCTCTGCTTAGCCCAGATGATTGGACAGAATAAGTACATGTCTGGAGACTAGTTTTCTTTAAAAAAAAAAAAAAAAAAGGAGGGGGGCAAAGAGCTGAAGATGGCTGGAAGTAACAAAGCACATGTGCCTCTCTGTGCTTCACCTCTGCTCTGTCCGGATCTGCACTGGATGAGATGGTGACAGGAAGCAAATCAGCCCTGGTGCTGTCAACGGTGAGCAAATGAACCTGAGTGGATGGGCCGAGTGGCTGGTAACAGTTGGGCCTGGCTACCTGCTACTCAGGATTTGACCTCATCACTTTGGCTTGTTCCCTCTTTATTAGTACTTATGTCCTTTCAGATGCCTAGGAATTGTCCCCCTCGTCCTTAGGCTGGTTATGTCATCACTGGGCAGGAGTCACTAAACCCAAGATACGTTCATCCTAAGATGTGATGTGTCCTCTTGGACAACTCGCTCCTCTTTCATCTCTTTACAGTTTTGGAGCAACTAGGAGAAAAGAAAGCAAGAAGAAAGGAAAAATAAATATATATGTATATATATAGAACAATTGTACTGCTGATTTCTGCTGGTCTATTAAAAGAAGTTAAGGCTTAAATATTTTTTCTTCTCTCCCTTTTAAGTTTTCATAAGTTTTGACCCATTGTGCATGCCTATATCTGAACAACTCATTTGGGTTTTTTTGTTTGTTTGAACAACTAATTTGAAGACAACAATATGCAATATATAACCATTATTGAATTCTCATCATTTTGTTTAGTGAAATTCTATATTGGTTCTTTTTGTTTTCCTTCCTTCTTTCTTTTACTATTTTTATTCTCTTTAAGAAATAAGAAAAATTAGAAAAACAATTTACTTCTTTCAAAGACAAATCACCTTCCATGTGTGAACTCATCTCTCTCTACTTCATTCCAGCAATTTGTTTATGTTTCTATTACATAACTTATCCCTGTTTAAGTAGTATAACTAGATCTCCGTGAAGGCAGACTCTAGGTGCATTTTCCTCTGCAGCAGGTTTGCCCTGCTCAGGATGGAGAGGCTGCCCAGTGAGCTGGCTGCCAGGTTACGACACAGCAGTCTCAGAGCAAGAGCCTGAGAAGCGTCAAGAAGCCTGACAAGGTACTTTCACCTTGTCACTTCTGACAAATTTCTGCCTTTTCAATATATGGGTATCAGCAAGCAAAAAACTCCACATTCAGTAGAAAGAGTATCAGAAGTCCTGAGTTTAAAATCTTTGGTCTTGGGCTGGAGAGATGGCTCAGTGGTCTAAAGCACCTACTTAGAACAAGCTTGGCAAAGCACAGGGACCGCGGTTCAATCCCCCAGCACCACATGCCAGCCAGCCGCGCCCCCTGGTGGGCTGAGCTGCCCCCCCCCACACAATAAATGTTAAAATAAAATTAAAAAAAAAATAAAATAAAATCTTTGGTCTTGTTTCTCCAGTGGCAAGCAAAGCTAGGTTTCATTTTTTTTTTTTTTCTTTTCCTCATGCTTAACTGAACCTGTAGTAAGTGTGTGTGCGCTATATTTCCTCTTACACAATGGTGATTGAGACCCGAAACCTTTAGATAATAATCCCCCTAAAACCTTCTTGGGTTAGAGAACTCTGCTCTCCTTTTCTTCTACCAGGGATACATATTCTATGTACTTATCTCTTCAGATGGAAATGAATGCCAATCAATGTAAAATAAATTATCTTTGTTGATTCCAAGCTGTTCAGCATGTCTCTGCAAGCTGAAGTCATCTACAAGGAAATATTGCTGTTCTATTGATAACTCCATGCCTCACCTCACCCATAAAACCAAACCAAACCAAACCCATGGGTTGTTTTCAGATATATTTTATATATCTTCCATGCAGAAATTATGCTAGTTTGATATTTAATTAGCTTCCTCAAGTGATAGTAAATTTTCCTAAAGGACTGAGTTTTTGTCTTCCAGAGAGTCAAAGGTTACAGGTTCTGTATGTCTAGTAGATTTCTTATTTTGAAAAGCTGACTGTGCGTTAGCCACCATAGACTATGAATGACTGCTGTGCAGTATTCCATTGTGACCCATGGAACATGAGTCTCTCTGAGCTATTTTTAGGGAAAAGGATTCTACAGTGAAATAAATTTTGAAATTACTAAACATTGGCTCCTTACTCTTGAACATGAATGAATAGTAAATAAGTGTATTGAGTTTAAATTGAAAACCGGACATTCCTCAGGAAAAAAGCTGAGTTTATTTTGTATAATTTTGTGTTTTTTCATCACAGTTTTTCTGAGCTTGGTTTGCAGAGATAATGGATTAGCATTTCAAGAAACTTGCTCCTCACAGAGCAGATGTTGGGAAATGCCGCCCTTGTGAACATTCTCTTGGAAGTTTGTGGAACTCTGTACCTATAGTCAGTGCACAAGACGTGTTTATTACGACAATATTGGATAATAGCTTGTGACAGATAAGCCTTCTATGCAAAGGCTAATCGATTGGTTCATATTTGGGCTTTTTTTTCAACTTCAAAAGGCCCAAGTCTCAAGCAGCAGCTTCACTCAATCTGCTTCCAATTTGAACCTTCTAAACACAATCTGGCTTTCAGGTAAGAGGATGATAAAAACTTTTTTTTCTTCAGAAATCTGTCTTTTATAAATGTTTTCAATTTTCTGGCTCCAGATAAGTCAGAAATATCTCAACAATAACTCTTTTGAGTATTTTGGGTTTTTTTTCATCACAGTTTTTAAGAAAATGCCATGAGATCTGACACCCTAATTAACAGAGTTGAGTTGGTTTAATTCCATCTATCCAGTCTTAAATTAAACATGGAAAAAAGGGAATATGAAAGTGCTGAGGTATTTTGAACAGCATCTGGGCGTCAGAGCTTGAGAGCCGGGGCAGACTGCGCAGCGGTGGCACTCTAGTGGCAGGCCTCACCAGAGCGAATGCACATTCTGGCTACGTTCACTCCCCGTGACCAAGGGGTTCCGGGAGCCTCGCTTCTCCTTGCCTCGCTCCTTTTCCACTGAAGGTAAACTAGGGGATGAAGAAGAGCTTGCTTCAGCATGCTTTTTCTCTTTCAACTCCCTTCATTTTGTAACTTAAAATTCCTCCTCTGGTGTCGCATGCAACCAATACCCATTGTCTATTCTCCTCCTCAGGAAAAGCCCTAGCAAGAAGCCCTGACTCTCTCTCTCTCTCTCTCTCTCTCTCTCTCTCTCTCTCTCTCTCACACACACACACACACACACACACAGAGTCATGTTAGCTTGAGGTGGTATGGATTGGCTAGCAGCTATCATACCCCTTCTCCTCCCTTCCTTTGTCCCTCCTCGCCTCCACCCCCCAATGGATCGACAATTTGCTTGGATGTCATGCCTGGCTATCTAGTGGCTACTCTCCTCCACTTCATTCCAACATGAGTGCAGCTCAGTTATCTACGTGCACTCTCCCTCCAACTTCTGCCACTTCAGACACTACTAACACCTTTCTGAAGAGAGCAGAGAACATTCCCATCTTAAAAAAGATTAGCGATGGAGGCATCTGGGCCCATGGTTAACATCCTCAAAACACCACACAGCTAGTCTTTTAGATTTTCTGGTTTTAGCCCTGCCTTCTCTCTGGAATGCTGCCATGACAACTGAGGCAGTCCCAGAGCCCTGCTCCAATCAGGGGATGTACTTACACCAATCATAGTCCTGCAACTGCTATATAAATGGCTCTCCCCAACCACTTCTTGAATTAATGTAGGAGTTGTCCTTCCAGAGTGCTGACCTCCACATACTACATCCCAGTCCCTGTTAAAATGAAAACTCACTTTGGTTGTCCTATAATCTGTTGGCTATTTTTGTTTTTGTTTGATTTGGTTTTTTGACACCAGAAATTGAACTCAGGACCTTGTGCTTTCTAGGCAGGGACTATGCCATGGAGCTCTCTCCCCAGACCCACTAAAATCTGTTCATGATTTGTAATTTATCTTTTTAGGGAGTGTGGGCTCCAAAAGTTCTGTAAATCTACTCAGGATTCTTATTCTTATTAAGAGATGTCTCCAAACAAAAAACAATCTAAAAACATTTCAAGAATTGAAGAACTTCAGAGACCAGAAAACAATGAAGACCAGCCGCAGAGACCAGCTTCTGGTAGAGTGGACCTGTGGTGCTGGGAAGGTAGCGGCCAGCAGCAGCAATGACTGGCAGCTGACTGTGTCACCAGCTGACATCCAGCACTACCTGGTGATGTCAGGACTGCTAGCAAAGTTGTACTGTGCTGATTCACCATTTTCATCTGAATCAAGTAAAAGAACCTGGTCTGATTCACAATACTTTCAAGTCAGGTCATAAGTGACTGAGTGACTGATGAAGTCTTTGCATGTTTGTAAGTATAAAGTGTTTCCTGGATTTTCTTGTCTGGCCAGGCCTGGCCTCACCCCAGGGCCTTATGAGGAAAACCTAGCCATGGCTAAGTGGCCTGCTCTCCCAGTCAGAACAGACAGTGTTGGGTAAGAGTTGCCTTACACTGCTTTCTTTCAGTGGGCAGGCTCCCATTCAGCCCCCTGATTCTCAGGGCACCAGGACACCCTGGCCGAGCTTCACTTAGGGCTATGAAGGCAGTAAGGGCAGAGGAGAGCACTCTGCTTGGTTCCAAAAAAAAGACAGATGGAGGTGGAGAGACACAAGCATCCAAATCACTGGCAAGAGGCAGGGGCGCAGCCAACTTTCCCACATTCTGGTCCTGCTTCTTTTTTTCCCTACTCAATCCTACAGCACCTCGTGGCTGCAGACCACTGCTGGAGATGCCTGGCTGGCTGGGACCCTGGACACTTTCCCAGCAGGCGACGCTTACAGTGCGCAACAACCTGATGTTGAATCCCCAAGCCTGTTCTCCCTGGAACTTTTATTTATTTTTTTTAAATTTTTTTTATTTGACAGAGAGAGAGAGAGAGAGAGAGAGAGAGAGAGAGAGAGAGAGAGAGAGAGAGAGAGAGA